>NW_020664447.1:38808578-38904781 GCF_002925995.2 Terrapene triunguis
CGGGGCCGGGGCCCCGTGGAGTGTCCTCTTTTGGGACACTCCACATATGGTAACCCTAATTTAACGCTTTCAAGCTCAAAGACATACTTCTACTGTTGCACAGGAGCATATTGCCACTCATTCAGTTGTGGACAGCAAGTCACAATACAACTTCTTTCAGTAAAGGGCCTCCCACAGAGAGCATATACATTTAGTAGCATTCTGTGGCCTCTGACCTGCCTCTGACACCTTCCCAGTAGTCGCTAGGAAAAATGTTGCAGTACACTACAGTTTATTATCATAATATCTACCATGCAAGGATTTGCAATATGTACTAGGTAAAATGTACTGCTGTAGATCCACGCTCACTTCCTGTGACTCTCCAGTACTCTAGATCTTCTGCCATATTCCTACATCTGAGTAACTGGTATTTTGTTGTATTACCAAAGGAGACTCTTAATTGTGTTTAAGATTTGGAATCCAAAGAGTGAATTTTAAGGCTGTCCATCCTTTTATCTTTTCTTCTCCAGGAGACGGTCCCTTTCCTGGGATCATTGACATACATGGACGTGGAGGAGGTCTGTGGGAATACAGAGTCAGCCTGCTGGCCTGTCGCAGCTTTGGTACACTGCCTCTGGCTTATTATAGATATGAGGATCTTCCCAAAGTGTTGACTGAAATCCATCTGGAGTACTTTGAAGAAGCTGTGAACTACATGCTGCAACACCCACAGGTAGGAACACTTGTCAATGCTCCTTCCGATAAAGGGAGCTCTCATAAGGTTCTGCTTTAGAAATCCCTTTGGCACATAGGGTATGTCTAGTCAGCAATTAAATACCCGCAGCTGGCCTGGGCCAGCTGACTTGGGCTCATGGGCTGTAAAATTGTGGAGTAGGGTGTTTGGGCTCAGGCTGGTGCCCAAGCTCTGGGACCCCATGAGGCGGGAGGGTCCCAGAGTCTGGGCTCTAGCCCAAGCCCAAACAACTTCACTGCCCCACAGCCCAAGTCCTGCAAGCCTGAGTCAGCTGGCCTGGGCCAGATTTGGGTGTTTAATTGCTGTGTAGACATATCCCTAGTTGCCTGTTTAGAATCCCAGCTCTACTAAAGTCCATAGTGAATTACTCATCTCCCTACCTCCCTCAGTCCCATATGAACAGTTTTCCTAATGGTTCATTTAAGCTTCACCTTACAGTTGAGCCCATCACATGACCAATCACTGCCCAGTACTGCATCAGACCATAAAAAGAGATGTAAAGGTATGACTATCTAGAGCTGATTCAGAGCTAGCTGCACACAGAGAAAAAGTATCTACAGTGGTTTTGCAGAGTAATAATTTGGTATTTGTAAAATGCTTTCAGATCCCCAGATGAAACGCACCATAGAAGTGTATATATTATTAATCAAAAATGTACATTTTCCGTATCTCTAACTCCAGTGGTTGGTGTTCCTGCTCATTGCTACTACGGCAACCTCAATCTGAAGTACTTAGTTATTTGGGGACAAACTATTAGTATTATAAAGGATGGTTATTTTTACACAAATGTAGGTTAGTCACTTTAGTGATATAAATGTTGGGAAAGTGCAACCCAGAAGTCAAAATGAGGCAAAAAATGGGTGGATGCAGCTATACAAGAGGTGTGAGGAATGCAAATACACCTCTAACCCGATATAACGCTGTCCTCGGGAGCCAAAAAATCTTACCACGTTATAGGTGAAACCGCGTTATATCGAACTTGCTTTGATCTGCCGGAGCTCGCAGCCCCGCCCCCCGGAGCCCTGCTTTACCGCGTTATATCCGAATTCGTGTTATATCGGGTCACGTTATATCGGGGTAGAGGTGTATATATGTACTGTTGGTTACATACACATGCATTCATGGCATAACCATGCCCAAGGGTCACTAGCACAGGTGTCCATGTTAAACTGTCCACTGTCCAACTCTGAATGTATTTTAGGGTTTGATTCTACTCCTAGTTAAATCAACGGTAAAGCTCCCATAGTAATAAGACCAGGAGCAAGCAAATGAAATACTCCTGTCCACACTTTACAATTGCTGGTGGTTGCTCTGGGTTGCGGGGATCAGTTCGGCTAATTCTGCAATGTTTGAGTATGCTAAAATATACACTTCAGAGCATGTGCTGAGTGTATAGGCTATACCATATTTATAAGCTGCCCTTGGGTGACAGTATATAACATGTGAGAAAAGAATTAAGGAGGAATTTCATGTAACACACACTGCACAGCCTATTCATCAAAGCAGCTTTTAGGAGATTGCCATCAGATTGCACAGGGACCTGCCTTCTAACTCATTATGACAAGTTGATAGTAACGAGTATCTGCCAGTCCCTGACCCGTAGAGCCCTCAACCAGTTCCTGCAATCTGCCCTCAGATCTGTCCTCTCTGATATCAATTATCTTTCCACAGTGTCAGTAGTTCGTGGCCTAATGACTGGAATTAGAACCAGAATTTCCATGCCAAAGGAAATTCCAACATTTTGAAATTTCTTTTCACTCTGATTTGGAGCAAGAAGTAGCAATTTCTAAATTTCCTAAGTATAAAATTTCTAAAAACATTTCATTTTGAAAATATCAAAACATTTCATTTAAAAAATCAAAATACTTTTTTTTATTTTGACTTTTTAAAAATGTTTTATATTTTATTTTACATTTTTATATTTTATTATAAATTTTATATTAGTATTTTTATTTTTAAATTATTTGAATCTTTTTTGAATATTTTATGTTAACATTTCTTTTATATAACACAAATTACCATATCTATTAAACCAATAAGTATAGAATAACAATCCACACTGATCAATTGTAATTGATATTTTAATCACTAATTGGTAATTGGTTTAGTAATTGTGAAAAGCAGAAATTGTTTTTCTAGGACATTAAAACTAGCTGTTACTCTAATTAGTACTGAGTAAAACATCTTGGCTTCTTTTCTTGTTCAAAGGATCAAAATGTTTAATTAGAAGTACAAACAGGAAACATTTTGAACAAGCAAATAAACTAAGCTATTTTGCTCACTACTATTTAAAGTAGCAGCTGGGTTTAATAGCCTGGAATCACTTTTCTGTTAATAATTACCAGTTTTAACACCGCTTACAAATGACCAGAGTGGGTTGTTGTTATTCGGTGGGAATTGCTTTGGTACTTGGTATTATATATTTTAAACACTAAATTTTAAAAAATACTATACTATATAAGCAGCTTGGGGAGATGGCTCTTTGGACATCGGGCACCCTAGGCTGCCCGAGTTCCCAATTCCCCAGGCTGCTCGACTCCCAGGAAAGCTGGCTCCCAAAGCTGCCCAATAAGCAGTCATCTGGCTATCCTGGCAATCTGGCAAGTGAATTGCCTGGGGAGAATGGGGAGTCGACTGCCATGGGTTCAGAAAAGAGCCAAAAGACTATTTCAGAATCTGAAAAATCAGCCTCACTGAGAGATTTAGGAAGCTCAATCAATTAATTTTCTCAAAGGGAACGCTGAAGGAGATATCTAACTCTAGAGAGGTTAGTAACCTAACGGACAAAGGCATAAAAAGTTGGTTAAAAATTCAGATTAAACCCATAAAGTGCTTATTTTTGATAATAATGGCATTTATGATTGGAAAAAATTTCCAAGGCATGTGGTGGATTTTCCGTCACTTGAAGGCTTTAAAGGAAGATTCCATGTCTTTCTAAAAGACATGGTCCAGATCAGTAAAGAGTTAGGGGCTGATGCAGAAATTATTAGGTGAAATTCTATGGTCTGTGTAAAGCAGAGCATCAGATTAGATCACAGTGGTCTCTTCTGGCCTTAAAAATCTATGAATTACATTAAAGACTGGCCCCTGAGCTGATTCTGTGTAGTAGAAAAATTTAGCACTGCCCATCATGACTTACACCCGTAATATCACTGATTGTAGTCACAGAGTCTACTTGAGCGTTGCCCTTTACCTGCATATTCTGTAATCATTTACATTAGTTTAAATGTGGATCCCAAGTCCTAACATCAGAATGGAAGGATTTACATCCATTTTTCACAAATATAAATGAATACAAAAGGTGCAGGTCACCAGCAGTGAATCAGATCCATTGTATTCATTTATCAGAGGGGTAGCTGTGTTGGTCTGTATCCACAAAAACAACAAGGAGTCCGGTGGCACCTTAAAGACAAATCACTGGCCATCACGTATAGCCTCTAGCTAAAACCTCTCCGGCATGTCATCAACGATCTACAACCTATCCTGGAAAATGATCCTCTCACAGACCTTGGGAGGCAGGCCAGTCCTCGCTTACAGACAGCCCCCCCAGCCTGAAGCAAATACTTACCAGCAACTACACACCACACCACAGAAACTCTAACCCAGGAAGCAATCCCTGTAACAAACCCCGTTGCCTACTCTGTCCGCATATCTACTCTAGCGACACCATCATAGGACCCAATCACATCAGCCACACCATCAGGGGCTCATTGCCGCATATCTACTAATGTGATATATGCCATCATGTGCCAGCAATGCCCCTCTGCCATGTACACTGGCCAAAATGGACAGTCTCTACGTAAAAGAATAAATGGACACAAATCAGACATCAGGAATGGTAACATACAAAAGCCAGTAGGAGAACACTTCAATCTCCCTGGACATTCAATAACAGATTTAAAAGTAGCCATCCTTCAACAAAAAAACTACAAAAACAGACTTCAAAGAGAAACTGCAGAGCTACAATTCATTTGCAAACTTAACACCATTAATTTGGGCTTGAATAAGGACTGGGAGTGGCTGGCTCACTACAAAAGCAATTTTCCCTCTCTTGGTATTGACACTTCCCTCATCAATTATTGGGAGTGGACCATATCCGCCCTAACTGAATTGGCCTTGTCATCACTGATTCTCCACTTGTAAGATAACTCCCTTCTCTTTATGTGCCAGTATATTTATGCTTGTATCTGTAATTTTCACTCCATGCATCTGAAGAAGTGTTTTTTTACTCACGAAAGCTTATGCCCAAAAAATCTGTTAGCCTTTAAGGTGCCACCGGACTCCTCATCGTTATTGTATTCATTTGTTATTGTGGCAGGTGTAAGTGCAAGTATAAGTGCAAACCAACTTCCCTATGAGTCCGTATTGGATCCAGCAGAGTATAGGGGGAGATATGATGACACAGAGATACTGTCATTCTGATGTTACACAAAAATTTTTTGGTACTACATAAAAAACTTTTGGGGCCCTGCCACAGCATTTTCATAAGAATCAGAGAGTCAAACCCCAGGGTCCTGACTATGTTCCAGTTTGGGAAATTCCATTCTGCCAGTTGAATTTCCTTTGTGATTTCAACAGGATACTGGATTATTCTTCACTTCCTGTTGTATATACTTGTATGTATTTACATTGCATTACTAAACACTTTCATACCGAGCTGTCTGCCCTTCAGTGATAGCTGAATAGATTTCTACATTGGAGACACACTCAGTGTGAAATCTGGGATCTAGTAGAATGAGAAGGAAAAGAAAAATATCAGATCATTTAGTTTTCAGCTCAGTGCTCACTGGAATTTCCCTCCCTTTATCCATCAGGTAAAGAGTCCAGGAGTTGGGCTACTTGGAATCTCCAAAGGAGATGAACTGTGTCTCCATATAACCTCTTTCTCTAAGAACATCACAGCCACTGTCTCCATCAATGGCTCCATGATCAGTTCACCCCCCGACGGCCATTACAAGGATGTGACCATCCATCCTCTGTTCCTATGACCTGAAACGTATCAGATCACAGAGTCTGGATTTCTAGATATTTTGAACATGTATAACGACCCATTTCATGAGCCTGGTTGCCAAAGCTTGATCCCACTAGAGAAGGCTGAGGGGCACTTCCTCTTCATCGTTGGCAAGGATGATCATATCTTTCAAAGCGAGTATTTGGCTAATAAAGTCTCTCATAATTTGCAGGGTAATGGCAAGGAAAAGCCTGAGATAACCAGTTACCCTGGAGCAGGGCATATTATTGAACCCCCCTTTTTCCCTCTATGTCCAGTGGCAGCATGTGAATTTGTGAACAACCTGGTTGTCGTGGGTGGTGAACCCAGAGCTCACTCTCAAGCACAGGTGGATGCTTGGCAGCAGATCCAAACCTTCTTCAACAAGAATCTGAATGGCAAATTAAGCATAACACATAGCAAGCTGTAACATCTCTGATTTGACATGTCCTTTTACACATAAGGGGTCCAATTCTGCTCTCAGCTGCATTCATGCAGCCCCACTGAAATCTCTGAGTTTGGTTAGCTGTAAGTGTGAGAATTATTTGTCTTAAAGTTTCTGGATTTTCAGTGGATATTTTTGCTATAGGTAGAAAAGAGCAGATACACTTTAAGAGGGCAACTGACAAACCCTAGAGCTAATTTTTAAGAGTAAATTCTGTTCTTCAGTGCTCTCCAATCTTCTCTCTTAGTGTATCTAACTCATACATTACTGTGATATCTAATTGACCCAATGGAGAATAGTTATAAGGCTCTCTCAGATTTCCCCTCACCATAAAGAGATGCAGGGCTCAGCATGCACAGTACATAATTCTACTCAAAATCCTAACTTTAATCTCCTACCTTAGTGCTCAGATACAGTCATAGCAGGCAGGCAGTCCTGAACCAACAGCAAGAGCAGTACTTGCCGCTTGGTAGCTGATTTTAGCTAGGGAGCTGGAGGGCTAACTCAGTCTGAGTGGATAGGGAGTTTTCCCCCAAAAAAATTATATACATTAGCAGTTACTTGGAAGAGGGAAAGGACTAAGCTGAGGGCTATTGCTTCCAGGCACCCAGAGGCCAGTTCTCAGGGAGAATCCTGCATGCAGGCTTGGGATTCAGGAGCTCACCACACAACACATCCTTCCTTTTCAATGGCTGGCTCCAGACTCCTCCTGTAGATTCTAAGGTTGTGTATAAAGGAACAGCTTAACAAGGCACAAACCCTAAAGTTCCCCCTAACTTTTGCAAATCTGTTGCTCTCAGCATTCCTTGGGCTTCTTGGAACTTGATCTGGCTAGGACTGTAGGTGAGCGAGTGAAATCTTTATTTAAGCTTAGAGCAGAAGATTTTTGCAGCTGGATGTGGCAGCTGTCCATACCAATGTAGGCCTTTGGTTTTCTCATGTAAAGAATATCGATAGTCATGAGAAATATTTGGCTATTTTGAACAATAGTATGCTAAGGAGGGCCTTTAAGGCTCTCTGTTTTCAAACTATGCAGACAATCTATTTGGAATGGAGGTATGCTGGTAATGAGAGACATATTTGTCTATGCACATGCAGGTCTGGTCAGGTAAAAGATCTACCACATGATCTATTTTTTGTACCTGTACTGTCACCTGAGGAAAAAAGCTGTTAACCCCATTCCTGGCCTTTTACTGCTCCAGCTTAAAAACTAGAATACTTGCTACATAACGAAAATGCTTTAATTATATGAGCTGTCACCATATTTGCCTGGTCAGCTGCTAAACAAACAATCTTGTCTGACAGGGTGTGTTCTCTACGCAGGCCCTGAATGAGTGAATGTGGGCCTGAGAGGCCAGTCATGTTGTTTGGCTGTACCTGGAGGGTGGGCCAGACTTAAATGAACGTGAGTCCTAGCTGGGTGGTTATTATAAAGACAAGAAGCAGAAGGGGGCTGCTGCAGGCAGAGTGTGAGGAACACGGCAGTCACTCCCTGCGACCAGAGAGGTTGTGAGGAGGAAGCCCAGGAGGAGTTGGCCCTGAGATCCTCTCCTGAATAGGGAAGTATAAAGTGTACAGACATTAAAATGTGGCTTGAAAATATGTTATTAACAACTATAGTTCTCTCTCCCTGTGCTCTTTTAACTGTCTGGTGGCTATCACCCTTAGGCACATTCCAAACCTCAGCTTCCTTTTGGAGTTAAAGACATTGAGCATCAACAGGCCCAACCTAACAGGAGGGACATATTGTCCGGGAAACATTATTTAAGCTAAAGCTAAAATACACAGTTCTCAGGAAAGGAAAGTGCTGATGCTTGACAAGGAACCTTCCAACTATTGTTAGTTTCTCAGACCAAAGGCTCCCATCATTTACTTATAAATAAGACTTCTATGTCTCTGAGCCTAGCTAAGGAGAACCCCTGCCAGCTGACAAAAAAAAAGTAGCTGCTCCCTTTCATGTGCAGAGTACCCTATTATCTTCTATATGTTCATTAAGGCCCAGAGGTGGTTGGGGGGATGACAACATGTAGTTTTAAACCAGTTAAGAATAGTTGCTGGTGACCAAAGAGCCTGAAAGTTCCAGAGGTCAAACTTCCCAAGACCTCAAGAAGCCTTTATAAATGGGTATCTTTCAGCCCTACTTAGAAACTGTACATTTGTTTGCCTTAAGAATCGGATCTACATCTCTCCTTGTGAATAATCTATCTTGTTCCTCCACAGGAATGTCTCATATCCTAAAACATGTCTTGAAAGATGTGAAGTGAAGAGTGTTACATATAATCTAACAATGTATGGATTGTGTCCTCTAGATTTAAAAGACTATAAGAGATTTTGTTTGTTTTCTTTCTAAAATGATTGTTGCACTTTAGAAACCATAAGTATTCTGTGGCACAAAAAGGAATGTTGAAAGATATAAGCACCTAGCCAGGGTATAACTTTGGAATATTAAGATAATTTGCCTCCAAGGGGGCATTTCAATTAACGATTGGGGCTAATTCCGAAATACAATCCATGAATTGAATTAAAAGTGTGACTAAAAGAAGCATCAAAGAAATTTACCATCTACTCGCTATTGACAGAAGCAACTGAGAAATCAGATGGTGGCCCCTTCCAATGAGTCCTGAAATTAGGATATATAAAATTGAGGTCACTATGTGGGACAGTGGAAACCCAGAGCTTGCTGAGTCCCTGCAGAAAGACACTCTCCTCATCCAGGGCCACAGAAGAAGAGCTGGCCAGGCCCCCTCAGACAGCCTCTGCCCTCAGCCAGGGTCACAAGACCAAGAAGAGTTTTGAAGAGCTTTTGCTAGAACTCCATATGGGCAAGACTCTTCCCTCGGCCAGGGTCACAGGACTAAGAGCTGACTGAACCCATAAAGGATCTTACTGATCCCCAATGCCATCAATGCCCAGACCAACCGTGTGGAAAGGACTCTCACCCATCCCAGGGTTAACAGAATAAGAGGAAGTGGTGAGATTTCCTTTCAAAGATTGCATTTCCCCTTCTGTTCTCTAACATACATAACTGAAGGTTATCTTGTTGAGTCTACATTCTTTATTGAGACTCAAGAAACCATATTTTAGATTCTAAATAATGTTATACACATGCCCTGCTTTATATGTCAAATCAAATTGGCCTCAGAGAGATTTGAACCATAACTTTAAGCAGCTGCTTTTGATATTCTAAACTAATTCCTTTTTGGACCAATCAGTTTAAGCAACAGGGACCACACTCTTAGAAGTGTCTTAAAGACAAGTGGATCCTTACATCTTGGAGAAATACTGGAAGTATAATAAATGTGTTCAGTACAAAAGAAGTGGTGATTGATGTCATACATAAATGTAATTAGAAATCATGGTGATTTGCATTGATGTTTGGTGAGGTTGCTGAGTCTCAACCCTAGTCTATAACGATTACTTGCAAGACTGTATTTGTGTTCATTACATTGAAGATTGATTGTGATTACACTGGACTGATGAACTGTTGATTGTATGCTGATGTGTTTCTGGGTGAATTAATAAATTCTTGATAAGTTAAGAATAACCAAGTGTCCTGATTTGAGAAATACTGTCCAAAAAAAAAAAAAAAGGGTTGATATGAAAAGAACCATGCATTAAATCAGACAGCTAATTGTCCCCGGACTCAGTATAAAGGAGTTATCCTATTAGATTCCATTCTCACATTGGCTATCAGACTTACCAAATTGGGAAATCTGATTTATTAGAGTTCAGCTTCAAAATCTATCTGGCATCTCGGCAAAATTCATAAAATTATGAACCCTTTTCACACTTACAAAAGTCTGGCAAGAGACCAGGAGAAACCTGGAGCAGCCATTAGGGTGGAGCAGGCTCTGGGCAGGAGCCCTGATAAAAGGGGAGGATCTGAACTTCCATGAAGAGAGCTCTGAGGGGTGTTCAGTTGAAGAACCAAAACAGAGACACAGAGTACAGAGAGGAATGGAAGGTCAAGCCTGAGGAGGGCAGAAGTTGGGCTTATGTTTATACCTTTAGGTTGGGATTTTGTTGGGGAATTCCAGGGGAGAACCCTGGAAGTCCTGGCCCTGAGAGAAGGTTGAGCCTAGAGAGGTTGTGGGGAGGAAGCCTGGGAAAAGGCCACCACAGGAAGAAGCGTAGGAAGACCTTGGCTGCTGGTTATAGAGTCCCTGGGCTAGAATCTGGTATAACTGGAGGGCTTAGGTTTCCCTACCAGGCACCTGAGAAGGGCACAAGGACAACAGAGAGCCCTGAGAAAAGGGTGTGAGGACCATGGGGCCCAGAGCCGGGGCTGAAGACCTTTTGCCAGTACATGGACCTTTTGCCAGTACATGTTGACTTTTATTTGTGGGACTCTTACCCCAGATGGGGTGGACCTAAATTGTGACCTGCCTAGAGGGCTGAGTTATGGGAGAGACCACCGCAGGGCCAGACCAGCTTTTGGCAGGGGGTGCCAGATGGGCATAGATGACTCGTATGGGCAGGCACAATCTAAAGGGGAGGATACGAGACTGCTCCATGTGTCTCCTCTGCCCAGCGCCCCCCCGCCCTGAACCCAGCCCAGGGCTGCCGCTCTCTCCCCATCCCACCAGAGTTACCTGCAGGGGGTGGGGGACTGTGTCCTTCTCCCGCTGCACCTTCCCCTCCCACCTCCCCCCAGCACCTTTGGCCCCTCTTCCTGGCAGCTGGCCCCAAAGATGAGCGGAACTGAGCCACTTCTCACATGGACTGAAGCTGGCCGCTCTGCCTGAGAGAGTCTGGCTAGGGAAGTGGCGGTGGCAGCAAGATGCCCCCTGCCGGGGCCCGGCTGCCTGGGACGGGGGCTGAGTGAGATGGAAACATGCTGGGGGAAGAGGGGAGACTGGCTCACTCAGACCGTGTCCCCAGCAGCCTGGCCCAGGTGGGGGCAGCCTGCCACTCCCACCTCCCCAGTCGGGCTCTCACAGACAGTCAGCATGCTGCACAGAGTAGTGACCCGGAGAGGCCAGCGTGAGAAGTGGGTGGTCCCGCCCCTGCCGCTCCCCACCCAGGCCTGGCTGCCAGGGACAGGGGCAGAGTGTGCTAGGGGCCAGGCGCAGCGAGAGAAGGACAGAGCCCCTCTCGCCTTCGCTCACTGGCAGGCCAAGCAGAAATCTGGGGAGGGGCACTTGACCCCACATGCCCCCCTACGCATTGTCCCTGCAGAGGGCGCCTGATACATTATACCATGCCTAACTGCAAGAGGGCACGCCAATGGGGAGTGGACTCCTTTACTCCTTGTTATTTTATTTTTGTATATTGTCTCAGGGGTTGTGATTTTAAAGTTGTACCTGATCCTGGGAGAAGGGCTGATCTTGTGTTTTTAACATCTGTATTTATTTCACTAAGTTGTGTTGATCTGAAAACTTGCATTTATCTTATATTTATTGTATTGTGCACTATGTCTTAAGACTAAAACACTGTAGTAATAAACTATGTAACCAGAACGGGCATCTCAATCTTAACTAAAGCAGAGCTGGTGCTCCGCTGTAATAAGAGTTTAGTGTTGATAAGTATAGTAGCATTATAATGTTGTCAGTACTATTTCCTGTCCCATTCTTTATTAATCCTAATAATTTGTTTGCTTTGACTGCCAGTGCACATTGAATAACAGTTTTCATTGAGTTGACCACAGACATGCAGATCTTTTTTCTGAGTGGTGATAGCTAAGCAGGTCTCAGTAGAGCATATGAGTATTTCAGATGATTCCTTCCAGCAGGCATTACTGTGCATTTTAAACAATTTTCATCTGCTATTGTGCTGCACATTTCTTTCACTGCATTAGATCCTTCTGAACTTCTTCATAATCTTCTTCAAATATAATGTGTTATCTGCAAATTTTGTCACCTCACTGTTCATTCTCTTTTCCAGAACACTGATACATTTTAAACAAGAGGAACTGTGATTGGGTATACAAACCTCACATTGGACCCAACCAAAGGGGTTGAAAGGCATTTCAGGCTGGTCAAGCATACTGTGGCTGAAGGAGTGGATTAAAAGCAGCTCAGAAGCCCAGCCAGAGCCTAATCCTTCGCTGGGAAGCCAAACAGAAGATTGAGCCTGAGAGGGGAACACAGAGCGGGGAAGGCCCCCCGGCAGCGCCTTCTCCAGCCACCAAACCCTTTGAGAATCTGCAGGGCCCTGCTCATTTGGACTCTTTTGTTAAACTATTGACGGTTTGGACTATAGGGGCTACCTCCAAACTGATGGAGCACATGAAGGAAGTAGCTCAGGAGAACAGACGTAGACTTTCTGCAGGGAGGACCCTGCCGGTGGGGTATTGCTTCACACAGGACCATGGGCTGACACCCGGTGGAGAGGGTGGACCCGGGTCCCCCTACTACAACTAGCCTTAAGGACAAAGGCTCAGACATGGGTGGAGGCCAAAACATTCCATTCCGCTATTGCCCCAACAAAGAGACAAGGGGCTGCAGGTCAGGTGTGCTAACCACTAGGCTGCCCGACCCTCTGATCACCCTATCACAAGAACCATGGCCATAACAGGTGTGTCTTGAATCAGAACTAACTTGATGCCTATCATTGGGATAATGACACAATAACTGATTAGTTAAATCAAGAATGTTCATTAAAAACCAAAACATTTGAACCCCACAAGTTCTGTGGCTGGCAGTCCAGCCAATGCAGAGGAGCAAGCAACAGAACAATACTTTAACTTTAGCTGAGGGTTTTACTTTTTCTCCTTTTACTTTTTCCTGTAATACTTTGCAAGTTAGAGGGGGTAGTGAGCAGGGCTTGCTCTTTACCCTACCTTTACTTACTCTCTTACCTTTTAGCAATGCTTGATGCAAATGTTTATTTAAAAAACTGAACTTTATAAATTACTAGTTTACTTAATGGATACTAATTTAGATGCCCCAATCAAAGACAAATAATGTTAAATTAGCCTTGTTCAAGGTATATTATCTAAATTTAAAATAAAGGTTTTAACACTGCTATATGGGCAACTAATTTTAATTGTATTAAGACAAATTTAAGTTAAAAGCAATTTTCTTTGTGTGTTTCCATTTTTACAGACAAATCTGCCAGGGAAGTTACTTCCCCTTTTGTGTACGGCAACGTATTGGCTGCTGGCTAAAGTGTGTGTGGTATGCGGAGGGGGTTAAGCAACATGTCACCATTCCTGTTAGCTTTTGACTAAAATAAAAATCTCACAGGTATTACAAATTAAAAGTGCAACAACACTTAATGACTCAGTATCTTTATTTTTAACTTTAAACTTACTTGATAAATTACTTAGATAATATCTTTACAATTATTTAATTTGTAATTATAAAAGGTGGATAGAATTATTGTGGAATCTTTTAGAAGCCAATTTATACACATATTTTATGTAAAACTTTCTCTTTTTAAGTTTGTCTATTTCTTTCCTGCACTTCCGTGGCAAACGAAGAATACATAAACCCCATGAGTTAGGATGGTCTAATACTTCTAGTGTTGTGGCCAGACCTCTCCCACAACTCTAATATAATTATGTACAAAAACCTCCAACTGTGTTTGCCAAGCAATCTATCATCTGACATTTTGCTTGCTCCTTTACACCTACTCCTCCTCCAATATACAAAACTTATTTATAATACTCATAACACCCTTAAATACACTCGAGAAAGCATCCCTTTGTATCCCATATTAAATCAATTAATTGGTTACATTAATGTAACAGTCCCTTATAGTCTTTAAACGGAGCACTTGTGGTACTCTTCCCCGCTCAGCTACTCACGACTGAATGAGCAATGTCAGTCTGCTCACTGGCCAATATGTGCAACCAACAAAAGGAGGGCCTGTTACCAATGTAGTCCCACAGTTTCCCTTGAACCTATATCAATGGCGCAGTTCAGAGGAGCTCACTCAAGTCTGCCTCTCAGAGAGACTTCTGGTCTGTAGGTGGGTGCCAGACCCTATGCTACTGCTTACTCAGTTCTATCTGGTATTGAGTTCTCATGTCACAATATACCTTTCAACATTTAAAGGAAAATGACTAGTCAATTGTATTTCAGTCTTACCCCACAAGAGGACATCCACACCCTTTGTATTCAAGCTCATAGAGTCAACACTCAAAAGAAGACTTAAAGAAAAGGCAGAAACAGAAGATAGAAAATGCTATGCTCCAGGTACATCACAGTGGTCTGACACTTTGTCTTGCTAAGGGTCAGAGGCTAACAATGATTCTATCGTTGGACTTTTAGTGAAGTGTAGTGAAGGTGGGCTTTGAACCTTCCTTTTACACACAAGATGGTCTCTATGTTCTCTTGAGCCCCACATTGGGTACCAAATCTGAGGACCCCCAGAAGCACACGAGAAACAATACAATACCTTTACTCTTATTAGCAAGACAAACAACAGCATACACACTGCAATATAGCAAAGGAGAGAGAGATAATACAGAACATCCAGTATTAGCATTAACCGCTAATGCAGCTGGGGACTAGAGCTGCTTGGAGAATGAAATTTCCACCCACCCCACAAAGAATTTCTAGGTCTCAGGAAAAAAAAAATGTTCCCATTTGGGATGAAAAGAAATAACCTCAAATATTTTACCTGGAATAGAAATTTCAAATCTCATTTGGGGTCTTGGGGAAAATTAAAATGGGATTTTTCGGTTTCCCAGCTGCCTGACTCAAAGGCTTGTCAATTTCATTTTTGCCATGTTGCAGAAAGCGAAATGGATAAGAGCTTTCCAGGCAGGCTACCAGATGCCCAGTGCCCTGCATCTGAAGAGGCTGGAAGCTCAGCCCCCACAAACACCCAGCCCACCCAGTTGCCTGCCTGGAAGGCTCTTGTCAATTTCACTTTCTCTGGCAGGGAGAAGATAACATTGACTAGAGCGGGGTCTCAAACTCAGATGACATCGAGGGCCGCATGAGGACTAGTGCATTGGCCCGAGGGCCGCATCACTGAACCCCGCCCCCCACTGCCTCTGGCCCCGCCCCCACTCCACCCCTTCCAATTAGGGCCTGCCCCTGCCCCACCTCTTCCCTGCCCAGCGGCAGCATGTCGGTGACAGAGCGTCTCCCGCCTACATAGCGCTGTCCATACTGGCGCTTCTGTCGGTGAAACTCATTTCACACCCTGACTGACAAAAGTTTTACTGACAAAATGCTAGTGTAGACCTAGCCTTTGTTTACAAAGATTAGCAAATGTCTCCTTTTCAGCAATACAGTAACTCCTCACTTAAAGTCATCCCGGTTAACATTGTTTCGTTGTTACGTTGCTGATCAATTAGGGAACATGCTCGTTTAAAGTTGTGCAATGCTCCCTTCTAACGTCATTTGGCAGCTGCCTGCTTTGTCCACTGCTTGCAGGAAGAGCAGCCCATTGCAGCTAGCTGGTGGGTGCTTGGAACCAGGGTGGACCGGCAGCCTCCCTATCAGCTCCCCCTATCAGCTCCCCGCTCCCCTAAGTTCCCTGTGCTGCAGCCGCCCAGCAGGCTATCAATCGGCAGTTCAGCTCTCCCGCCCCCCACTGCCATGTGCTGCTCCTGCCCTCTGCCTTGGAGCTGCTCCCAGAGACTCCTGCTTGCTGTGCAGGAGGGGAAGGAGGGGGGCTGTCAGGGTGTCCCCCTCCCCCTTGCTCCTGCACCCCGCTTACCCCTTCTCTATATAGAGCAGGGAGGGGACACTGATGGAGAGAGACAGAGAGAGCTTGGGGCAGTAGCTGCTGTCTCAACTTCCTGATCCACTTAAAAAGACAATGCACTTAAGAGTGGTTCAGCTTACTTAAAGGGGTAGTGTGCATATCTCTCTCTCTCCCACACACAAGGTGTGTGTCTGTCTCTGTCTGCTATGCTATCTCCCCTCTCTCCTGTTCGTGCTGCCTTGATGAGAGGCTACATTAACAACAATGTGTTAACCCTTGAGGGCTCAGCCGAGTGCTTGTTCATCATTTAGCAGCAAAGCATTCCCTGGGAAATATCCCTCCCTCTTCCACCCTCTAATTTCACCACCCCAACCAAGCTTACAATCATCATAGCTGTGAACAGTATTAAATTGTTTGTTTAAAACGTATACTGTGTGTATATCTATATAATATATAGTTTTTTGTCTGGAGAAAAAAAAATCCCTGGAACCTAACCCCCCTCTATTTACATTAATTCTTATGGGGAAATTGGATTCGCTTAACATCGTTTTGCTTAAAGTCGCATTTTTCAGGAACATAGCTACAAAGTTAAGCGAGGAGTTACTGTACATAGTCTAAACCATTCTGGTGTTTTAAATCACAATAGCATTTCAATATCCTACTTCAATCATTACAAGAAAATTTATAAACTGCATTCCAATCTATAATTGAACCTGGAAAAGATGATTTATGGGTAAGGATGAGGTATTCTCCTGGAAGCTTCTGTACCTGTCACTTATTGGGAGAAAGAGGAAATTTTCTGTTTCTCTAATTAGCCTGAATATTTCATTTAATAAAACAAGTAACTAAGACAAATATGTAAGCTATTATTCTTCAAGCACCATGTATATACAAATACTTAAGTATTTATATTTTAATAAAGGCACAGGCAAGTTTATAAAAACCTAACATAAGAATTCACTACAACAATTTTATTAATAACCATTTTTGCATCAATATTAGGAATCAACCCCTACAAATTACTACAATTTTCATCAGTATAAATGAGGTCCTTCATAGTGGCTCTTCCGAAGCGGAGAGAGGAAGGAAGCTGCCGTCAGTGTTACACTAGAGCCAGTCCCCGCCCCCCAGCACTCACCCAAGCGCACCCCCGGGCGGAAGGTGGTCGGTGCATCAGTCCTCCCGCAGTGCGGGCGGGGCGGCCTGAACCCGCACGATGGCATTAGCCGCCCGGGGCACGCTCCATAGAGCTGGTACGTTCTGCGCGCAGACGCTGCTGCTCCGACCCTGCCACCGCTTGCTCAGGCGCGGCCAAGCCCGGGCACGGGGAGACGCCGCCGCCAGCACCACCACCTCCTCCATGGCGCCCAGTGTTCAGTTCTCGCCCGCCCAACGCAGCCTGTTCGATGAGCCGCTGGCCATCGCGGTGCAGGGGCTGTGCCCGCAACAGGAGGTCACTCTCCGTCTGTCTCTACAGGACGAGGGGGGCGAGCTCTTCCAGTCCTGCGCCCGTTACCAGGCAGAGAGCAGCGGGGAGCTGGACCTCACCCGCTCCCCGGCGCTGCCGGGACTGGGAGGCAGCTTCTCCGGCCTGGAGCCCATGGGGCTGTTCTGGTCCCTTCAGCCCCAGAAACCCTTCAGGCGGCTGGTGAAGCGGGATGTGCAGAGCCCCTTCTGCCTGGAGCTGGAGGTGTTCGAGGGCCACGGGCCCCTCCCCAGCCGGCTGCTGGCCAGGGGTGCCCACGAGCGGGGCTTCCTGCGGGACGGGGTGAGGAGGATCCCGGTGCGAGAGGGGAGGATCCGGGCCACACTTTTCCTGCCTCCTGGTGAGTAACCGGCCACTGCCCCTACGCCTCCCTCCTCGGGGCTTCCACCGGCAGCCGGGCAGGGCGCGGCCCCTCAGCCTGCTGAGTCGCGCGTTCCACAGGGCGTCGGGATTTCCCGCCTCACTTCCAGACGGAGTCCCGGGGAGCCCCTCTCCCTGCTGCTGAATGTTACACACAACCCTGCCCCGCGCCAAAAGCGAGTGGCCCAGAACCATTCAAAAACGGGCTTCGCATTAAAGTGCAGTCCCCTCCCGCAAAGCCGCACATAATGTCACTCCACTAGACCTCAGTCTTCCATTCGACATCCGTATAAACACCACACACACAGGAGTTTTCAGCTTCCAAAATAAACCTTCATACACCGGGGGCTCTCAGAAGAGTAGCACAGGAACTGCCCTGTGGCCCATGGAGCCCCTAACCTAGGGCACACACCCATCGCTATAGTATCTAAGCACCAATGAGGCTGAGCCAAGGATGCAGTCCTCCAAACACCTTCATAACTTCACTCACTCCATACTGGGAGCATGGCTAATGCCACACCAAACAACGGGGAAGGGAGGTGGCGGCGGTGGCAGCAGCAGTGGTCACCTTTATCCTGTGGGTTCTCACCTAAGATGTGGGAGACCCTGGTTCAGTTCACCCTTCTGCCTGATAAGGGATTTGAATGGGGATCTATCATCTCTCTGATGGTGTCCTAACCACTGACTATGGCAGAGGTCCTCAAAGTGTGTGACATTTACCTTTACTTGTGACTGTAACGTCTGAAGGGCGGGCACCAAGGAGGGCTGCCCCAGCCGGGCAGGATGTCCCAGCCGGGGACAGGTGGGTGGAGGTGGTGAGAGAAAGAGGGGCCTGCGGGCCCTCACACTCCAAAACCCGCCTGAGGTCCCTAAGGGTGTGTGGAGAACAGTCTGGTGGGGTCTGGACTAGCCATCAGAGGGTGGGGAGGGAGCGCTACCCAGCCCTTCCCCTCGACACCCCCAGCTCTGCTCCAGTCCCGCCCCCCAGCCGTGTCCCTGGCTCCTATCCCCAGCTGCAGCCTCAGCCCCCTTAACCCTGTCCGGGTCCATCCTCCCCCATCCGCCACGGCCCTGCTCCTGGCCCCGGCTTCTGCGGGAGCACGGACAGGGGTAAGGTGGGGCATGACCCTCAAAAGTTTGGGGACTGCTGAACTATGGGATATTCTGATGCAGGTTGGTCTTAGTCTCTCTTGTCAAAGCCTTTAAATATTAATTGATACAGAGAGAGAATCATTCTATAGTCCAATGGTTAGGGCACTCTCCTGAGATGAGATAAAACCCCTCCAGTCCCTTCACCTCGACAAGCAGAGAGAGGAATTGAACCAGGTTGTCCCATATCCTGAGTGAGTATAATAACCACTGGGCTGTCAGTTACGAGAGAATCCACCTCCTCCTCCCCTCTGCCATTTTGAGCGGAGGTAGGTAAGCATCCAAACTGCTTGCAAGAAACAGGTTAGGCACCAACATGGCCTAACTCCAAGAAAGGGGTTCCCAGCTGTGGAGGGCAAGTGGACATAGGCACCTAACGCCCTGAGAGGGGTTGTGCTTAGGACACACACCTCTTGTCACATCTCCCATTGGCTAACACGTGGCTCCCCTCCTTGTGTGCTGGCTTTTGAAGATTGCTTTCTAAGGTGCCTGTCTCTCCCTATTCATTGAGACTAGGCACCTAACTCAGGCTTTGTGGATTCCAGTGACTTTTCAAAGTATTAAAAGATAAGGATTGCAACACCTAAGGCCCTTTGTGGATCCAGGCCTAACTGACTTTTCTGACCTGGATATAGTATGAAACAGCCATTATGGGGTTGGCTAGGCTCCCAAAGGTGTCCATGCTGAATTTCTTAAATCTGTCAATTAACCTGAATGCTATTGATCACAAACTGTCAATACATTTGCAGACTTTTGCAATGATTCCCAGGCTGCATTCCTTACTTTCTGCAAGCCAAGTTCCGAAAGGGAGAATTGCTCATATGCCTGAGGGCTATCACATGTGGGGAGGGGGACTCTAGTTCATTATCCTTCTTGCTCAACAATGGAGCTGTTCAGGAGGTTAGTGAGGAAGTATGGGGGATAAAGAGGGTTGAGCTATGCCTTCAATAACTAGTTTTCTATATATTTCCATCTTTTTTGACTCGTTAGTTTGGTGAAGTATCTTAGGCCATGATTAACATAGACTCTGGCAAAGATGAGGGATGGACTGAAACTCAATCAAGCCAAGACAGTGCCAGAAATTATATTAGCAGCCTTGACTGGTGGGGTATGCTCACTCTTTATTTCTTAGATTCTTAACCTTGGAGTCTTTCTGAAGTCTACAGTTGCTCTTCATGTGCCCTGGGATCAATGTTAGTCAAGACCACTTTTTAATCATTTATACTTGGCAAGAAGACTGCATCCTTTTCTTTTGCATGCAGACCTCACCAGTGATAACCAGAAATTTATCTAACATCAAAATTATCTGAATACAGGTCTTTCTGTGTAGGGCTGTACTTAATGGTTTGGATACAGAGTATATAAGAGACCAACTGTTCCCATGTTGTACCATGGCCCTTCAGGAATGTGTTGTGTGTTTGAATTTAATAATTTGAGATTTATCAAATAGGTTCAAATGGAATAATTTAATCAAAGATTAACAATCAGAGATTAGTACAGCACTACACAGAATACAGGAAGACATACTTTACCACCCCAAAGATGGTGAAGAGAAGGTAATTTGGTCCCTTCCAGTGTACCCAGTGGAATGCTGACAGTGTTCGTTCCCAATCCAATTCCGCAAACCTCTGTCCTTTTATAGAGTGTGAGACAAAGAAGCTCCTTTTTGGAGGGAAAATACTTTCCCATAACACTGCTCTACAGCCAAAATGCTTCTGAAATAAATATAGTCAAATGTTACTAATTCTGGGTCACTGAGAATTAAAATTATGCTTAAAATTGTTGATTGGGTCTAGTTTTCAAGATATGCTATTGGGTCAGTATATACGACCCTTGACTTGGGAATGGCGGAGGATAAGTGAGTTATAAAGGGAAGGGATCTCAATTTAAACCAGAAATGACTAAAATACATCTTTGACTGGATCTATGAATAAATCTATGACTGGGTTTGGACAGTACTTGCTTTTTAGGCAAAACAATGAATGATGCAATCTGAAGCTGGTATTGCGTCATACATGATATGAATTGCATCATGTTATTCCTAGAAGTCATGGATGATGCGATCATAACGAAGCTTACATCACTCTGCTGAACAAATTGCCCTATATCAGCTCTAGAAATCATACAGTGTCGTGCTCTCTTATTGGTCAGTGTTTGATTTTGCAAAGGGACACATTTTTGTTTAGCCAAAGTGAGCAGAGATGCCTCGTACTTGTGTGAACAGTGCAGATAACTTCTGCTATGTTTATGGTGAAGTGACTATTGCATCACAAAAGCGCAGTATAACCACTATGGTTAAGAAAGCCTATCACCTTTATTTTGGCTGCAAAATTGGAGATAAGGACAAGAGGTGGGCCCCACACATATGCTGCAACACTTGTGCAACAAATCTTCGCCAGTGGTTGAACAGGAAAAGGAAATCTATGCCTTTTGCAGTGCCAATGATTTGGAGAGAGCCAACAGATCATACCAGCAATGGTTACTTCTGCATGGTGCTTCCAGTTGAGAAAGGTGTGTCAAAGAAGAAAAAGTGGACTGTGCATTATCCAAACATTCCATCAGCTATACGCCCAGTACCCCACGGAGAGGACTGCCGGTTCCTGATGCACCAGAATCATTCTCACTTGAGTCAGACGAGGAAGAGGATGAAACTTCTGGTCCTGAACCATCAAGGTCACAGGACCCACATTTTCTCCCATCCTCCTCCTCTGAACCACACCTCATAACACAAGGTGAACTGAATGACCTTGTCAGGGATTTGGAACTACCCAAGAATAAGGCAGACCTGTTGGGCTCCAGACTACAGCAGTGGAATCTCCTGGCAGGTGATGTTAGGGTTTCCATGTTCCGTGACCGTCAAAAGAATCTTGTCCCATTCTTCTTCATGGAAGGTGATCTTGTAGCCTGCAACAACATCGATGGTGTGATGGCAGTCCTCAACATCGTTCACGATCCAGATGAGTGGAGACTGTTCATTGATTCATCGAAGACGAGTCTTAAAGCTGTTTTACTGCATAATGGCAATGTTTTGCCATCAATTCCAGTTGGTCATGCAGTCCATATGAAGGAAACCTATGACAACATGAAACAACTTTTGAGGTGCATAAACTATGACCAACATCAGTGGCAGCTTTGCGGCGATTTGAAGGTTGTTGCTCTCTTGCTTGGTCTGCAGACTGGATACACAAAGTACTGCTGTTTTCTCTGCGAATGGGATAGTCGTGCAAGAGATTCCCACTACTTCAAGAAAGATTGGCCACTCCGACAGTCATTGGAGCCTGGGAGGAAAAGTGTTCAGCATCCACCACTTGTTGAATCAAGGAAGATTTTGTTACCACCCTTACACATCAAGCTGGGTCTGATGAAGAACTTTGTCAAGGCCATTGACAAAACACAAGCAGCTTTCAAGTACCTCCGTGGAATATTTCCAAGGTTAAGTGAAGCTAAGATAAAAGGAGGTGTCTTTGTTGGTCCTCAGATTCGTGAACTTCTTCGAGATGATGCATTTGACCATGCATTGCGTGGCAAGGAAAAGACGGCCTGGAAAGCCTTCCAGTTAGTGGCAATCAATTTTCTCGGAAACAACAAGGCAGACAACTACAGGTTGTTGGTGGAAAACCTCCTCAAGGCATACAAAAGCCTTGGTTGCAACATGTCACTAAAGATACATTTTTTGCACTCTCATCTAGATTTTTTTCCACCGAACTGCGGAGCAGTGAGCGACGAGCACGGCGAGTGATTTCACCAGGACATTGCAACAATGGAGAAACGCTATCAGGGAAATGGAGCCCATCAATGCTTGCAGACTATTGCTGGACAGTGACAAGAGATGCTCCATTTAATGAATACAAGAGACAAGCCAAGAAGCGCCGAGTAGACACTGAATAGGACTAAACTATGTACAGAATAGTTTTTTGCCTTTTGTTTCATAATAAATTTTATTTATATAACCCTTTGGCTGATTTTTAAAGTGTTACATAAACAGGACAGGTGAAATATTATCATTTAAAACAACCATAAACACATGAAAAGACCTAGGTTTACAATTTATGATTAAAACTCTATTATCTACACAATATACATAGACATAAAATGTAAAAACTTAAATATCTTAAACAGTAGCCAATCAGTTGTTTTAATTGTCATATTTGAATTCAGCACATCAAAATACATAATAAATAGCACATTTTATCTCTGAAGCAGACGACTTCTCAAAAATTGTAGACCAGTGTAATTAATTGCACTATGTGTTCTGTTTTGAAATTTTAATTGTACCTAATTACTTATGGGATTTCTTTTATGGTATCTTTAGGTTACAGCAGGGGTCGGCAACGTTCAGCATGTGGCTCGCCAGGGTAAGCACCCTAGCGGGCCGGGCCAGTTTATTTACCTGCTGATGTGGCAGGTTCAGCCGATCGCGGCCCCCACTCGCCGCGGTTCGCTGTCCCGGGCCAATGGGGGCAGCGAGAAGTGGCGCGGGCGAGCGATGTGCTGGCCGCGGCTTCCTGCCGCCCCCATTGGCCCGGGACAGCGAACCGCGGCCAGTGGGGGCCGCGATCGGCCGAACCTGCCGCGTCAGCAGGTAAATAAACTGGCCCAGCCCACCAGGGTGCTTACCCTGGCGAGCCACGTGCCGAACGTTGCCGACCCCTGGGTTACAGGATCAATAAGCCAAAGGGAATTCTAATTTGGTCATTGTCACAGCTCTCAGTAATAATCAGCAGTTCTTATTGAGTTTATAAACATCTTTCAATGGATCCTTATTTAATCCATTACAGAAAACATGTGCAATAACAAATATCCCTTATCAATCATCCAGTTTTGTTTATAACATACTTCTGTAGACACTTTTAGTAGTTTGAGGGCTATTTTCCCTGGACATTCATTCATTCATTGATTGCCCTACATAAATATATGTAGGGCAATAAATAGATACACAGAATAAAAATGCATATAATAGAATTAAGAGTGTTTAACATACAAAAATGATAAAAGTTAATATTTAATAACCCAGGAGGGACTCCAGCTAACACTCACCACCTGATTATAAAAGGGAGGTAACAACGTATTCTCAGTGAAGTCCAAGACTCTGAAAGTTGTCTTCTGCCCTGGGCCGGCTCCAGCGTTTTTGCCACCCCAAGTGGCAAAAAAAAAAAAAGCCGCGATCGGCGGCAGCTCTACCATCGCTGCTTCGTTCTTGGGTGGCAATTCGGTGGCAGATCTTTCCCTCCGAGAGGGACTGAGGGACCCGCCTCTGAATTGCCACCGAAAAGCCGGACATGCCGCTCCTTTCCATTGGCCACCCCAAGCACCTGCTTGCGGTGCTGGTGCCTGGAGCCGGCCCTGCTTCTGCCTTGGTGCACTAGATCTTGGATTTGATTACCTGCAGGACCCATTGCAAGAACCACCTGTTTCTGAGGCCTTCTCTAAGTATGGGGCAAGGTGGAGTCAAACTGAGAGACTGATGAAGGTTTAAAGGAATTGGAGACTTGTGTCTGCAATGTGGCTGAATTTTTTTTCTTTTTGGTAAATTTTATTGAATAATAAAGAATTCTGGCACCTAAATCATAAGATAGACATGTCGGGGAAATCGCAATCAATAATTGCTTGTCAAATAATCCTTGGTTTCTTCAGTAATTGCAAGAATATGTATTATTATCCAGACCTGCACATGACATAGCAGGTTTTCTATTCTAATCTCCGAAGTATTTAGTAGTTTATGGAGAGCCTAGTGAACCTTCATCTTGTAGCTTTTCTTAAAAAAAAAAAAAAAAAAAATTAGAGCAAGGTAAGTCCAAATGGTTTGAAATTTGGAATGTAAAGGAAGAATTTTGAGCTAATTGCATCCCTTTATTTGGTTTCCTACAGAAGATGGCCCCTTTCCTGGAATCATTGACATATATGGTACTGGAGGGGGACTTCCTGAATATAGGGCAAGCCTGCTGGCCAATCATGGCTTTGCCACACTGGCTCTGGCTTACTATGGCTATGAAGATCTCCCCAAAGATATGAAGGAATTCCATCTAGAGTATTTTGAGGAAGCTGTGAACTATATGTTGCAACACTCACAGGTCAGTTTATTCATGGGTGTTCCCATGATACAGGGAGCTCTCATCATAAGGCTGTTGTAAAGCAATATTTGATACACAGCTGCTGTGCTTAAAATCTCAGCTCTATCAAAGTCCATTGTAAACAACTTGTATTGGTAATCCTCTATGACTGGTCCATTTGAGCTTTGCATTTTAGCTGGTACCATTTCCTGGGGGGTGTCTTACTGACACCCCCTCTACTCCCCCAACCCACCCACCTACACATCATTATAAAATTCTACTGAAGTTGTGTTTGTTTCTTTTGAGGGCTGTTGCCGGAGATTCTCGAGCTTCCAAAAGGGGTTTTGTTTTATTTTTTCTGTAGATTGGCCATGACAGAGTATTTTTATGCATGGCAAGCTTCTGTGATCCACAGTTCAAGGAAGTCCACAAACACTAAGTTATTGCCTTTTAGTTTAAGAAGCTGTTATGGTCACTACTAAATGTTAAAATTTTGTATTCTGGAACTGCATTTGTTTCCAGTACCTGGTGATGGATATTTTGAGGCCTTGTCTTTGTACAGTTTATAATAGCCACAACCACTAGAGCCACTCTAATCTACCCAAAAGTCTATTGGTAAAATCCCCTTTCTCTCCCACCATACTGAGCACAGGATGCCCCACCCTCTTTGAATGCTGTCAGTGCCTCCCTCCCCCATTATATTTTCTATCATGTTAAAGTTCCATGCCCTTCATCTTTTGAAGGCCCTGCATAATTTTACCCCTACCTCCAGTTCTTTGAAGCCAGTGGAGTTGCAGCCACTTATGTTCGTGGTGAAACAGGTGGTGAAGGAGAGTAATCTTAGTAAACTATGGCACAGTCTTTAGTTAAGTGTTCATATTTGAGTGTCTTACACTTGATGAGCACTCTGGAATCATTATGGAGTTAGCCAACCTGGTTAGATTAAATCCTTTACAAATATTTTATCTCCAAAATCATGCTGTTTTTTATTGTAATGAATTTGCATTTATAAATGGGAAACTATATAGGAAAGTACTCTGGAAGCACCAGTGACAGTTCCATAATTACGGTTGAGTATTTTGAACTAAAAGCAGGGATTCAATTACTGGTATTTTAAAGAAGATTACAGTGTATCCTTTCCAAAATTACAGCACTTATTCTTTGAGTAAATTCTTATAAATGTCTTTCTTTACAAGTACATTGTGAGTAGTTTGAGATAAAAAATAATTAAAATGGGCCCTTTTAAGAATTCTTTTTCTATGCCAAATTATCTTAATAATAGAATAATGCGGACTCTTCAAACTTCCTGAACAGTTTTGTGCATCAGCTACAGTTGAAGAAACATTCTCGGGATTAATGTTCATTTTTAGTATTATTATTAACTGAACGTTTCTCCTTCAGCAGCGGTAGAAGAATAATGATGTTCTACAGAGAATTCAGTGAAGAACTGGCCCCTTTCAAAATGGCTGCCATCTCTCATTTTCCCAATGAGAGGGATGCCGAGCTGCCTTCACATTGCTGGCCAGGGCGGAAAACATTTTTGGTGCCTTCTCCCAAGCAGCTGAGAAGGGGGCGGGGGGGGGGGGGAGGGAAGGCCAACCAATCAGCAAAGCAAAAATGGCCAACCAGTTGGAGTGGAGGGAAAAAAAACCAATCTGTGCCAGCACCCCCTGGAAGAAGGTACCTAGAGCAACTGCCCCTCTTACCCGCCCCTAGAACCGGTCATGGGTGGCTTCCACCAGTGACCACTATGAGGGAGGACAAATTGAATGTACAGTATCTTTAAAAATTGGTTTTACTCTCATCTGGGGCTGCAAACCCTATTGTGCACTAATTATAATTATATGGTTATTGTATTGCATCAATATAGACTGGAGTTAAAGTTGTTTGGGTGCCTTAACTGTGTTTTACTATATCTTAATATGTTTGGATTTCTTTAAGTAGAACCCTAACTCTGAATTTCCTGGGCTTGTAATACTTGGTGTGAGGATAATTAGTATGACAACTGCCATCTTATTTGACACCAGGATTCAACTAGGGATCTCCAGAGTTCTAAGCACAAATCTATCTACTGATTGAGCAAAAGAGCCAGGTTCCATAGCTGGGAGTTGTAAACAGCTTGCATCCTCTTTCCCTTAGGCACAGTGGAGGAAGTATAACACACATGTCCAGTGGGTACAACAGCATCTCTGAAATGGTTTTTCTTTAAAATGCCAATACGTACTCAGTCTTAACACAAGTTTATCATAGTTTTTATCTGGGAATTAATATTCAGTATAGATGTCCTCCTCTTTCCCTAACACACTAGATCTGAAAACAACCTAGAATATAGTTGTTTTAAAATGTGTATATCTGTTTGCAAGTTTTTTGGGGTTTTTTTTGAGAGTAAGCTCAAACCCAGCTAAAATGCAAGGGACCCCCTCAGTGAGTTATACTTAGAAGTGAGGTTGAAGCCATTCCTCAAGCTGTGATCTCATAAACTATGCAGAATTGGGCTGAGCTAGTACATGGATGGAAGAATTATAAGGAAAACCTAGGCTACTACAGGAAAGTTTATTGCTGATTCAGTAAGTGGCTTTTCTCCTAGGAATTAATATTAATTAGTTATCTGTAATACCATCACTTCGCAATGTAAAAACCCCACTCCAGATGTGGCAGCATTCACTAGAGGGTGAATAGATTTCTATGAAGTTCATACAGTTATCAGAGTTTGAGCCCTTAGCACCTTTTATCCATTTGGATCTTTATAGAAATGTAAGATTATTAATTTCCATTCAGTGCTAATGAGCTCTCTTTCTCTCCCACTCAGGTTAAAGGTCCTGGAATTGGGTTACTTGGAATCTCTAAAGGTGGTGACCTATGTATCTCCATGGCTTCCTTCTTAAAAGGCATTACTGCCACTGTCATCATCAATGGCTCTGTGGCCAATGTGGGTGCAGTGCTTCGTTACAAGGATATCACCATTCCACCTCTTGGCATCAATCAGAAGCGCATCAAGATTGATAAGTCTGGGATTGCAGATATTGTGGATGTCTTGAATAACCCACTAGAGGGAGCTGACCGTCAAAGCTTTATCCCACTGGAGAAGGCTGAGGGGCACTTCCTGTTCATTGTTGGCAAAGATGATCATAACTGGAAGAGTGAATTCTTTGCCACTGAAGCCTCCAATCGTTTGCAGGCTCATGGGAAGGAAAAGCCTGCGATAGTCTGTTACCCTGGAGCAGGGCATTATATTGAACCACCCTTTTCCCCAATGTGCTCAGCCTCAATGCACCTGTTGGTTGGCAACCCTGTGATCTGGGGAGGTGAGCCCAAAGCTCATTCTGTGGCACAAGTGGATGCTTGGCAGAAAATCCAAGCCTTCTTCCACAAACACCTCAGTGGTAAACAATGTGTAACAGGCAAGCTGTGACACACCTGGCTATAAGGTGCATTTTACAGATAAAATTACTAGTTGTTAAAGTTTACTTGGGTAAAAGAATCTTTCAGTGAGTATGAAAGGGAATCTGAGTGAATAAATCTTTAAACTGAATTTTTTTGTTCCTCCTCTCCACTGCCCAGGTTGCTGCTGGACCTTAGAGGACCAGAGGGTTTTCTGTTTTCTCAGCCCATGGGACATAACCCACTTGCAGTCACACCCCACAAGTTGAGGATTAGTGCACAGTAGAGTTAACTTTCAGCCTACTGTGTGGGGATTTAGCCATTACATATGATTCTCATTCTAGTCTCATGGCTTGGATTATAAGCAACTGAATTGAAATATTGTCTGTTGCTTCTGAATTAAATTTACTTAAACTGTTTGTTGGTTTGATAAATTTCAAAATCCAGTGCCTTGCAAATCCAAGCTAAAATTGTTTGACTGTAAAACCAACTCAGTGTTTTATGGAGGTTTTTTTTCATTATCATTAAAATTAAATAAATACATATTTGAGGATTGTCGTGCAGTTGTATTATAGGAAGTGCTGGCAGCGACACAGGTTAAGGTTGCCTAACACATTCCATTATAAGGCCCTATATTCAACTGATTGTAACTTTGCCAGACTTAAACTGTTTGGACTGAGATTTTCTGTGCCAGTCATCTGCCTCAGTCTGATTTTGTTTCAGCTAAAATGGGTCAGCCATTTCCAAGAAAGAGTAGGGAACTCTTTTGGTTTTCCTGTGTTAAAATATTACAACTGCTTTATTCAGAAGTTGTAGTGCCTCATTGGTTTGGAGCAGGGACTCAAAATTTGGCAGGTGGATCACCTTAGTATCAGGGATATGCCTCTTGTTGATTTGTAAAAATCTGCCCAATTTAGCTAAATTATAAGCCTCTAGAAATTGAAGTTTGCACATGCTCATTAGAGGTTTGTTAGAGGCTGACAGTATTAATCTTTAAAGATTCTCTCTGCAATGAGCACACCCCTTCCCCATACAGCTCCTTGTGCTGACCAGACTGAGCATGATCCATTCCAAGGTTGCATGTGCTGAGCAGGACTTTTCCTGAAATTGCTCCTCCTGCCTGCTGTAGCACTAAACACAAGTACAGAGAGCAGGGAGTGTCTCTCCTTTGATCTCAGTGACCCCACTGCTGGAGCATTGGCTGTGTAGAGGGAAAGGAAGGTGCAGCCTGAGTTGCTCAAATTCAGAGGGATGAGAAGAGAACACAGTCTGTGGGAGGAGATGGAAGCAGGGGAGATAGAAACAGAAGGGGCCAGGTGGGGGGAGATGGAGCAGAAGGGTCTATAACCACTAGAGAGACACTCATTTCTGAACATGGAATACAGTCCAGAATTCCTGAGTCCCAACAAAACTCTGCTGTCAGCAAATAGCTGTCAAACCCATTAACAAAGAGTGTGTTCCATGCCTCTTTAGTGACTGGTCCACCTACAGGATAATAGCCTACTACTATAACCAATTACTCCATTGGTGCAAGTGATAGAGATCTATGCTGTGGTGGATCTAAAAGTTATAATCCTGTTGATGACCTATGTTGGGGTTAATATGGCTTCACATGATGGAAACAACAACCGAGGAAATTATATAGAAAACCACCACATTAAAAGAACATTAAGGCTGCACGATCAAGCACTTGGAAGTTATGAAATGTCAGAAGTAGTGTTGCCCATGCATATATTATGATCATACTATTTTTTCTTCTGGACTTCTGCCTCATTTCCTAACTTCTGAGTGCTTGACTTTGCAGGCTTATTACTGTATTGTCATCTTCTTATATGTAAGTTTGTATTCAGTGTAGTAAGCTGTTACATTAAATGACATGAGGGGCCTATCAGTCCTTTAACAAACAAGCAAGATCCACTCCCTCAAAAAGCCTGTACATAGAAATAGATAAAAAGGATTTCATAGATTCTAGGACTGGAAGGGACCTCGAGAGGTCATCGAGTCCAGTCCCCTGCCCTCATGGCAGGACCAAATACTGTCTAGACCATCCCGGATAGACATTTATCTAACCTACTCTTAAATATCTCCAGAGATGGAGATTCCACAACATCCCTAGGCAGTTTATTCCAGTGTTTAACCACCCTGACAGTTAAGAACTTTTTCCTAATGTCCAACCTAAACCTCCCTCGCTGCAGTTTAAGCCCATTGCTTCTTGTTCTATCCTTAGAGGCTAAGGTGAACAAGTTTTCTCCCTCCTCCTTATGACACCCTTTTAGATACCTGAAAACTGATATCATGTCCCCTCTCAGTCTTCTCTTTTCCAAACTAAACAAACCCAATTCTTTCAGCCTTCCTTCATAGGTCATGTTCTCAAGACCTTTAATCATTCTTGTTGCTCTTCTCTGGACCCTCTCCAATTTCTCCACATCTTTCTTGAAATGCGGTGCCCAGAACTGGACACAATACTCCAGTTGAGGCCTAACCAGTGCAGAGTAGAGCGGAAGAATGACTTCTCGTGTCTTGCTCACAACACACCTGTTAATGCATCCCAGAATCATGTTTGCTTTTTTTGCAACAGCATCACACTGTTGACTCATATTTAGCTTGTGGTCCACTATAACCCCTAGATCCCTTTCGGCTGTACTCCTTCCTAGACAGTCTCATTCTGTATGTGTGAAACTGATTGTTCCTTCCTAAGTGTAGCACTTTGCATTTGTCTTTGTTAAACTTCATCCTGTTTACCTCAGACCATTTCTCCAATTTGTCCAGATCATTTTGAATTATGACCCTATCCTCCAAAGCAGTTGCAATCCCTCCCAGTTTGGTATCATCTGCAAACTTAATAAGCTTACTTTCTATGCCAATATCTAAGTCGTTGATGAAGATATTGAACAGAGCCGGTCCCAAAACAGACCCCTGCGGAACCCCACTTGTTATACCTTTCCAGCAGGATTGGGAATCATTAATAACTACTCTCTGAGTACGGTTATCCAGCCAGTTATGCACCCACATTATAGTAGCCCCATCTAAGTTGAACTGGAGAAGAGATTTGCTCACATGTGTCAGTCCAAGTCAGCATGAATCCTGAGCACATTTATTTCTTAGGGTACATCTACATAGCAAAAAAAACCCAACAACATGGCAGAGAGACTCTGAGCTCTGGTCAACTGACTTGGGTTCATGCTATGGGGCTAAAAATAATAGTGTAGGCATTTGGGCTTGGGTTGGAGCCTGGGCTCTGAAACCCGGCATGAGGGGAAGGTCTCAGAGCCTGGGCTCAAACCCAAGCAGGAATGCCTACATTGGTATTTTTAGTTCCATAGCGTGAAACCAAGTCAGCTGAGCCAGGATCCGAGCCTCACTGCCACTGGGGTTTTTTGCTGTATGTGCCCCCAGTGTTGCCAATTTAGTGATTGTTTGGAAATTTGAATTGAAATTAAAACATTAATACACACTTTAAGAGCATATAAAGTGTATCCTAAAATACATGTATCTGAAAAAGTATAATAGATTTGAAAAATATGAACATAGACTAGCTTCCTTATACAGCTATTGTTTTTTATGACCATGTCAGTCCATTCATTTCGGTGATGTTGGCCAACCTAATAATTTCAAATTATGATTTATAAGCAAAGTCTAAATGAGCTCTTCCTGACAGCTAGTGATGGGCTGGGGGGGGAAGGCTTCAGGACCAGATTGTATTTACATTCACATCTAATCTACCTAGGTATCCAGCAAATAGAGCTGCGTTGCCCAAGTGATAGATTTTGGCTGGGGTTGGGTTACAAATCACTTGAATGCGGGGGATAAAGAAATTTTGTTATTCTTGTATGAGTAAAGGACAGTAGAACTGTACTTAGCCTTTGCTGATTTAGGACATCAAGAGAGAGGGTGGGGACAGGTGTTTTGCTTGATGGTCTGCCTGAATCACAAGTACTATTTGACCTGTCTCTCTCCATTGTTTAAAGACAGAGCTGTTTAGGCTTCATAGATAGTCTTTTGTTTTGTTAAGTGACCACTACAGCTGAAATCACTGATAATCAGGTCTAAGTGCTTAGACCTGCTGTGGGAGAGTGTTTCTGTGGAAGAGACGTCCCAGTCTGCACTAGCAGCGAGGTTCCCCCCACTGAGAGCTCAGCTGAAATCACTGAGAGCTGGTGGAACTTCAAGAGATCAACTCGCAGAGGTCACAGTGGCAGGTGGCAGCAGAAGGTGATGGTGCTGGGCCATTGGCAACAGAGCGATGGAGTGAATGGTGGCACAATGAACAACAGTGGCCAGACCGAACAATGAGCAGATGGAGGAACGAACAAGGTACCTTCTTGCTCCCCACCTGGGAGATGAACTCATGTGAAAGCACCTCTGAACTCTGAGTCTCCACTGACCAAGGACAACACTGGCGAGTGTTAATGAGGCTGTTAAGAATGCTGGAGACACAACACAGTTCATGCGAACAAACGTGGCCATGGCATCATACTTTCTATTTAAACAAGAGATACCACACACTACAAACTGGAGGCCAATGTTAAGTGCATTGCCACTTGTTCATCCTGAAGTTGAACACTGGTTCCGAACAAGACCAGTAAATGCTCACTATCTTTCTGCAAGAAACTCAACTGACCGGCTAGACGCGTATGGTGCAACAGTGAAAGACTCAACAGTTGAAAAAGTGAAGAACTCTCTCGCCACATTCAAAAAATTTGCATACATGGCTGATGAATGCACCAATGCAAATGGGCATCAAGTATTAAGTCATTGTGTACGTTATCTTGATGTCAGTGGTAGGCCAGTAGATGCATTTCTAGATGTTCAAGTTATAGAAGAAAGATTGGCTGCATCTGTGACAACCCACATCTTAGAAGAGTTAAATGCATGTCAATTGGACCCCAAACAGATGGCTGCTTGTGCATTTGATGGAGCTGCAAACTTCTCTGGAAGACATGGTGAAGCACAAGCTTTGCTCAGAAGAAAGTGTAACCCTAATCTCGCCTATACACACTGCAGAAGTCGTACTCCAACTAGCGCTAGTACAAGCTGCAGACTCTTCAAAAGATATTAAAAAAGCTATAAATTGAATGTCTTCATTATATTCTTTTTTCAGCAAGAGTCCAAAAAGACTGAATATCTTGGAAAATATAGAAGATACACTGGGACTGAAGTTCAAATTAGTCTAACCTGGGAAAATCCTCTGGCTTTCTCATAAGCGATCTTTGGCTGTTGTCTTAAAATTACTCCAGCCGTTATTACTGGCTTTGGAAAGTATCTACCAAGATGGGATGGATCTAAGTAGTGAGGCTGGTGGATTACTTTTGCTACTACATTCAGAGAAGACTATTGCCATTCTCTCTCTTGTAAGTCTACTGTTGAAACCACTTGGGTCATTAAACAATGCCATCCAGGCATCTGCTACCACAGTAGTAGATCTTTGTCCAGCAATAGAAGCTACATTTGGATCAACCAGAGAGCTATCAATTGAAAAAGTACTGGAAGAAGCAAAGACTTCAGTCCAGAAGTTGACTAATGAAGGCATTTATATTGAATCCTTAAGTGAAGAGGACAAGAAGCGTTTAAGACAATTGAAGAAGTACACAGACTTGATTCTTAAAAATCTACAACAGCGACGTCTAGATTCTACTCAACCTCTACGTAGCTTTTACAGATCCCTGTCTTATAAATCACCGACGGTTGAGTGGAGTGAGGCACTATCAGCAATGTGGCTGCCATGTGCTCAGGACAGAATAGAGAATTTGAACACAGAGTGGAGTATCATACGACGAATGAATGAAGATTTGACGTCAACTTCTTTTTTATCATCACTAGTGGCTCGACCCGATCTTTATGCTATGTTTCCTGGGCTGAAATAAGTAGGAATTCATCTCTTGCTACTCCCAGTCACAACAGCTACAGTTGAGCGTTCTTTTTCATCATTGAATAGAATTTTGTGTTTTGAAAGAAGTCGCCTTCTGCCTGATCATGTGAATGAACTAATGAGCATATCAGTTGAAGGAATGGAAGTACCGGACACACAAGAAGCCACCAAAGATGAATGCATTGCATTCAAGAAGTTCATTAACAGAGTTGTGCAAAATTATAACAAGAAACCAAGAAGGTAGTGCTTCATAGAAGGCTTGAGTAGCCAACTTTAATTTGTGTGATTTTAAAATCTAATAAAATGGTCATGAAACATTTTTCAGTTTTTACTATGGTGCCATACAGCCCACCTTCACCCTCACGGTCTCACCCCTCATCGGCCCTGACCCTGCCCCCCGTAAATTTGAACACCCCACCTAATTTCAATTCCCGGGGAAAACACTGCCTGTGAGTGATCTTCCAGTGGTTGCAGAAGTCTTGGAGTGAGAGCAGAAAACTTGGAGAAGGGCTTAACCTGTAGTGGTGTTTGGAGGGCTGCTCTTCCAAATCTGGCAGGCCCAAGTAAAGGTGCTGGATGAGTATAAGAAGGAAGGGCCAAGCAGCCACCTTACAGAATAAAGAGGAAGGTCTGAATTAAAGCAATCAGTGGCCCTAGCCACACTTCACATGTTGTCCCCGTGCGATGGTCCTGCCCGTGGATTCCATCCTTCCTTGGAGTGGCAGCAAGTTTCAGAGTTAAGATGAACGAGGCATTACATTCACACTCTCTGGAGCTATTGTTTCAGGCTGTCTGCATGCTCAGAGAGGCCAGTTATACTTTGTTCACATTTTCAAGTTTCTCTTGCACATGTGAAAACTAGAAACAATTTTTTTTAAATGAGAGCTGAGATTGTGCTCTCATAAGAACTGCCATACTGCATCAGACCGATGGTCCATCTAGTCCAGTATCTTGTCTTCCGACAGTGGCCAATGCCAGGTGCCCCAGAGAGAATGAACAGAACAGGTAATCATCAAGTGATCCATCCCCTGTCGTCCATTCCCAGCTTCCAGCAAACAGAGGCTAGGGACACCAGAGCATGGTTTTGTATCCCTGCTCAACTTGGCTAATAGCCATTGATGGACTTATTCTCCATGAACTTATCTAGTTCTTTTTTGAACCTGGTTATAGTCTTGGCCTTCACACCATCCTCTGGCAGAGTTCCACAGGTTGACTGTGACTCCAGAAGCTGATGTCCTAGGCATGGACCTAATGTAGCTATGCTTTGATATGACTCTGTGACAAGGCAAATGCCTTAGGCTTCAAATCCCATGTTATTGATGTAATAAAGGTAGAGAGAGATTAGGTGAAATTTGAATGTGGCCTATCAGCAATGTTCAAAAGCTGGTGAAATGCAGCCTTTTACGCAGCCTGCAATGCTGGCCTGCAGCTTTGCCCATGTTACCACATTCCAGGAAAGTGCATAGCTGCTGAGATTTCCTAAATAGATGTGGGTGGCAGAAGTAAATGACCACTTGTCTAGAATCTAAAGTCTTCTCTCATGTGGGAAACAGGGTACTAGAGATTTGGTTGGTAAAACAATGGGTTCATAAATAGTTCAATGCTCCAGTGGTGAAAGAATGCATATGTCCAAATGGCTCTAGAGTCAAAGTTCATGGAGAAGTTAAACATTTAAAAACAATTACACATTTAAATAAAAGAACCAGCATTTTTTTCTGCTTTTTCTAAATCTTAGAAATATCAGGAATATTGAGTCTGGGATTCTTCTTAGGGTGCTGTCCCTGGACCCTGCGTGTAGGCTCCATCTTTCATAATAGCCTCCAGCTAGTTTTAAAAGATCATACACCTGTCTTCCCTCTTAATGAGACACCAGAGCCAACGGTTATAGGCTGAAAGTGAGAGGAAAGATGGCTCAAGGCCTCTTCCTACATTAGATTTCTTCCTTTTGTCCTATTTCTACTTCCTACAATATGAAAGTTGACTTTGTTCACATCCTTATATATTTGGTTATTTACAGGTATAAATTGAGTTCTTAAAATATTAGTAAGGTAAAACCTTTCTCCATCCTAAATTGTCTGCTACATTGATCACTGGGTTTTTGGATTTCAGTGCTGGACGTTTCTAGGTGTCAGTTCCTTCTCAGAGGAATATTCTTTTTCTCAGAAACCTAAGCAGCTCAACTTCTTCCCTCTCAACCTCTGGTTTGTGGTTTGAAATGGGAAAAATTTAGTATCAGTACTTTTGATTTATTCATGTTGCTATTCTCAAGAGCTCAAAGAGTAGAAGGCAGAACTCTCCCAAACAAACAAAAATCTTAAATGAAAGTCTCAGGGCTGGGAGGAATCTATTCTGCTTAGGGATAAGCCTGAACCTCACCCCCCATTTGTGCTTTGGCCAGGGCCGGCTCCAGGCACCAGCGAAGGAAGGGGCAGCAGTCCGTCCGTTGTTGGGGTGGCACGTCCGGGTCTTCGGCAGCAATTTGGCGGCGGGTCCTTCACTCCCTCTCTTCCTCTTCGGCGGCAGCTCAATCGGATTTTTCTTTTTCCCTTTGCCGCTTGGGGCGGCAAAAAAACTCGAGTTGGCCCTGGCTTTGGCACAGTTATGCCTGATTGAGGCCTGGTCTACACTACACAATTAGGTTGCCTTGTGTCAATCTAGCTATGGAAGTGTCTTCACTTAAATTTCGCTCCTGCTGACGTAAGTGCCCTTCTACACCGACTTAGTAACACCACCTCCGCAGCCGGTGTAGAGTCACAGTCGATGTAATTAGCTCAACGCAGTGCCAGTGTAGACACTACTGCTGACTTTGACTGTTAATGGCTTTCAGGAGCTGTCCCACAGTGTCTCACCCTGACAATACAATCAATTCAAGCGCTCCTGGTGAAGACGGGCATTGCCCAACACAAGGAGCCAATACTACACCCACACAAGCAATGTAATAACTGTGGCAGCTGTATACTGACCTACCTTAGGTCAACATAATCTTGTAGTGTAGCCATGACCTGAGAGGGTTTTGCTTTAGCAGTGCTTAATTTGTAATGAAACCTGTGCTGGGTCTCAAGCAATTTTTTTTACTTTACTAACTGACGTGGCAAGCCTGGAGGTACCAGGGCGATGAAATGTCAAGCCTAGAGGTGGCTGGGCTCAGCTCGGGCACAAATTAACACTGTTCCTTAAGGCTTAAGCTCCTAGCAGTTGTGGAGGAGGTTGGCTACTCTGGACGCCTGGCTGGGGTAGTTTTTCCCCCTTCCCTCTTCTTCAAATTCCCTCCCGAAGATCTTCCCCGCCCCGTCCGCGGGATATCTAGGCTGCGGCTCCCCCCGTCTTCTCCTTTTCACTCCAGGGGCTGGGCGCGGGCGCGCTCCCCCTCCGCCCCCAGCTGCAGGAAGCGGCTTTCCCGGCCGGCAGAAGGGAGCAGCGTCCCCGGAAGAGCCTCTGCGGCGGGACGGAGGCGGCGCTGTGTCTCTGCGATCGATTGAGGCCGCCTTGGAGGTCTCCCAGCCCGGCCGCAGCGGGGCAGAGGCTGGTGTGTAGTGCCCGGCTCCGGGCCGCCCCGTGGCTGGTGGCGCGGAGAGGGGCGACGAGCGGGGTTGCCCTTACCCGCCATGTGGCGAGTGGCCACAGCCAGGGCCTGGGCCGCCTGCTTGCGGCCTCCCAGACAGTGCCGGGCCCCGGGGCCGCGCTCCGGCAGCAGGGGGGCAGCGACCGTGGCCGTGGAGCCCGCGGCGGGGCTGGCGGACGAGCCGGTGGCGACCAAGGTGCTGGGGCTCGCCCCGGGGCAGCGGGTGACGCTGAGGGGACTCGTGGTGAACGAGCAGGGCTGCCTCTTCGACTCCTGCGCCCACTACCTGGCGGACAGCCGCGGGGAGGTGGACCTGTCCAGGGACACCTCCCAGGGCGGGGACTACACTGGGGTGGAGCCCATGGGGCTGTTCTGGAGCCTCTCCCCTGCCGGTATGGAGAGACCCTACCAGAGGCTCGTGCGGAAGCAGATTAAGACCCCCATGAAGGTGGAGGTGTCAGTCCACCAAGGGCACAGTCATCCTGGCACCATCCCGGGGCAGGTCCTAGCCAAGGCCAATGTGGAGAGATGGTTCACTGCCCCCGGTGTGCGAAGGATTAGGCTGAAAGAGGGCAGCGTGAGAGGCAGCCTGTTCCTACCCTCAGGTGAGTGAGGGAAGCTCTGCCTTTTGTGGGCTGAGGCATTGAATCTCCGGCGGCTTCCCTTTTCTTACGTGTGAAGTGGGATGATGACAATCACTCGCCTCTGTAAAGGGCTTTGACATCCACTGACAGAAGGTGCTTCTAAGTGCAAAGTGTTATGCAAAGTACTATCTCATCTGATTAGTGAGGATGTGGGAGAGTGAAAGCATATTTCTCCTGACTCAAGAGTTCAATAGAGGTTTATAAGATTGGGCCATTTCATTGTGTAAAAATAGTCTAGAAATTGCTCTGAAGCCTTTTATTCCAAAAAGCTGATTTAAATAAGTGGAAGACATGATATAAATGCAAAATATAATTTATCTGAGGACAATCACACAGGATTTCTGTTTGCACAAAACAAGACTGTAAAATAGTCCATGTCCTCACACACATACTGCAGCAGTAGTTTACTTTTTTTTTTTTTTTTTTTTTTAAGTTCACAAGAATAAGATGAATGCTGAAAATGAAAAGGACTAACCCGTGGTATATACTACTATAAATAATCCTGCTGTGTATCTTAGATGTTTATTATAACTGAGTGGTAAAAGCAAAAGATGACAATTTATTAATGCATAACAGAGCAAAAGAAAGGCGGTTGTTATAGATCAGCTCATCACTCCATCTGCATCTGGGATTCCCCATAACTCTGAAGTAAGATAAAGTGTGGTGGAGTTCCCAAAATGTGTAGAAGGGTGATTGAATTAGTGAGAAGTCATGTTTTCTTCTTAACTGGAGATAGTTATGGGCCCAGTTAATCAGGGGCAAATCCCCCATGGATTCCAGCAGGAGTAGGATTGTGCCCTATCCGACACTTCTCTTCATTAAATGCATATAAATATGCAGGCCATCTGAAGAGAGTATAGCAAATACATGCATACCAACTCTTTCTCTTTTATGTCAGAACCAAAACTACTCATGAGTTTTATACTATAAAGGAAGCATTTTGCTAGATTGAGGCCTAGATCATGATCTCTGGTTAATTTAGAGGGTGATCCAAGGTCCATTGAAGTCAGCAGAAAGACTCAGATTGATCTGAATGGACTTTGGAGGCCCTTAGTCAGCACTGTCGATTCACCAATATTGAAACCAGGGTATTTTGCTAAGAACCACATCCACTTTACAGGCATGCACAGGGTTTCCACTGAATTTAGTGGTAGCCACAAGTCTGCAACCTAGAACTAAATTTGTCTCTTTAAACATTCCTGTTTTGTGATGCTACCATATGTAGCCTAGATAGTACCTTTGCTTGAATTATATAGTGCCCTCAGTCACAAGCAGTGGCAATGGAGTATCTTATTCATATACTCAGACCTTCAAGAGTTTCCAAAATGTATAATACAAAAACTTTTAATGCATCTAAAATGTTTTACTATATCCTTCATCTTCCCTCCCAATGGGAACATTCTGTTATATTTCACAAGACACACTTCATCTTTAACTTCTGTTTTTATTAAATTTGTCATTAGTACCATTGTGGAATAGGAAAAATCTTGCATTTAACACTTGTTCACAGAAGCAGAGGCAAAATGTTTGCCACCCTCCTGAAAACTACATCCAAATGTACAGGTTTACTATTCTATTTTGATTCCTCATTTTCTGCACCCAGATGGAGCAAGGAAGTCAGATATACATGTTATAAAAAGGTCTGCCTCTCTTGCAATTTGTCCTGCTGTTCTCAATGGTAGGGTGTACTTCATTAAAGCCCCAATTTTGCCCATTGAAATCATTATTTTTTTTTGCCATTGAATTCAATTTGAGCAAGATCAGGACCTAAGATTCTTGTTTTTTTTCCTGTATTTTCTGCAGTCTGTATGAGGTAAATTGGCGATTCTTTCTCTAACTGAAGAAAGCTATATGTTTCTTTGCTGCTATCAATAAAATTGGAGATAAATATATTTTGTTCTGAGTTGTGTTCCATTCAATTTGCTACACAACCCAGTCTATTGGCACTTATCAGGGCCAAAGCAGATTCCATCTGCAACCTGTGCTTTCTTTAAAGAAATCCATGGCCAAGATTTTCATAAATTGATGCTTGAATTTAGGCTCCTAATTCCATACTTAAGTACCTATATAGGGGCTTGTCTACACAGGCAAATTGACTGACATAGCTCCATAGGCACCATTATGGAATAATAGTCACTTTATTCCAGAATAATTAGTGTGTATCCAAATCAGTGTAATAATTTTGGAATCAAAACACATTTATTCTGGAATAGAGTGGCCACACATGGAGCTATGCTGGAATAGCTATTCTGGTCAATTTCCCTAAGTGACCTGACTTTCAAAAGAACTGAGCACTCAGAAACTCCCATTAAAGTTACAGTAAAATTGATGTTTGAGTCAGAGAGCTGCGTCGTGCTCAGCGTTTCAGAAAGTCAGGACGTTTATACAGGCCTCAGGAGCCTCAGTTATGGCTCCCATTTATGAAAATCTTGGCCTGTAATTTTGGGCCAGAAGCTGTGTAAATTTGCTGTTATCCCGCTGCATTCCTCTCATGCAGCCTTAAAAAAAAAATGTTCCTTTTGGTTAGATAGAAGCCACCTACAACTTACCAATTTTTTTTTTTGTAGTTTAATTAAGGCTTCTGTGATTACCCATGGCTTGCACTGTGAGAATCCCAGAGGAGTTGGACAGAATACATGACCTTAAAATGAATTATACTTCTGTTAGAAGGCTAACTTTACTAGCAAGAGACTACTATAAAACATAGGGGGGAGGTTCAGGTGGAAACATCTGTAGAGCTTTAGCTGTTTATGTTTGATTCCTCATTTTTGATTCCTCATTCCTCAAGCAGTATCAGGGTGAAATTGACATACTTGTCTGTTTCACAGCTGCTCAGAGGGCTGATAGTAGCAGCAATGAAACTGCTCAGTGATTTCCATTTCAATCTGCTGCTTTCATGAATAACTTTATTGCTGAGGAAAAGTGAGAACTGTTAGAATCATAGACGTTGGAAATGAAAAAGAGAACTAGCTCATCTAGTCCAGCCCTTGCACTGCCTGATTTTTCCGTACAATATATTTTCAGTGCTTTGTCTAATTTTAAACGTTCTAAGCAATGGAGCTTCACTGTTCAATAGTCTAGTGAGTCTTGCTCAGAGCTTTCATTTCCAAAATCCCTTAAGAGCCAAGAGGTCTAGTCTTCCATCAGTGCATTATGTTAAGGTGCAGTCACATGAGAATAGACCTGTTCCCTCTCCCAACTCTAGCTCATTGCAGCAACCTGGATTTGAATGGATCAACCATGCCATCTGATGGCCAGTCAGAAAAATACCAAGATGGCTTGTGCTTCTCACAGATCCAGGGGACAGTATTCTTAAACCCTAGGCCAAAGTCTAAACCAGGGGTCGGCAACCTTTCAGAAGTGGTGTGCCGAGTCTTCATTTATTCACTCTAATTTAAGGTTTAGCGTGCCAGAAATACATTTGAACATTTTTAGAAGGTCTCTATAAGTCTATAATATATAACTAAACCATTGTATGTAAAGTAAATAAGATTTTTAAAATGTTTAAGAAGCTTCATTTAAAATTAAATTAAAATGCAGAGCCCACCAGACCGATGGCCAGGACCCCGGGCACTGTGAGTGCCACTGAAAATCAGCTCGTGTGCCACCTTTGGCACACGTGTCATAGGTTGCCTACCCCTGGTCTAAACTCATCAGGTATCCACTGTCTACCATGCTAGCAACATGACTAGAAAATAAATGCATGCCACTGTGCAGTAATTGTGACCCAGATCCACAAAGGCATTCAGGGCTCCTAACTTCCATTGATTGCCTAAATACTTTTGAGGATCTGGGCCAACGAGACTGGCTGCAACAACACATTGGTTTAGCATATGAGCTGCTTCTTCAGGATGAGAAGGCAAAGCCTTTGGAAAGCACATTGGGTGCAGTTAAAAAGTACGTTTACTTGTTTGAGCAGGTGTACCATATAGCTGAAATGGGAAGTATCACTAGTACTGATAATATCTTGCCAGTGGAAAGGTAATAAAAAAATTTCTATTAATTGTGCCTACTGTATTTTGCAGTTCATTCTTTAATATATTCCCTCTAATATCTTGGCCTGATAACAATATTGTTGTTCTTTTTCTCATTTTTGTAGGGGACGGCCCCTTTCCAGGAGTGATCGACATGTTTGGTGATGAAGGTGGATTGATTGAGTTCAGATCCAGTCTCCTAGCCACCCATGGCTTTGCTGCTCTTTCTCTGCCCTATTTTGACTTTGAGGATCTGCCCACTGTCATGAAGGATTTGCACCTCGAATACTTTGAGGAGGCAGCTAGATTTCTACAGCGTCACCCAAAGGTGAGTGTAATGAGATAAATTCCTGTAGACGCATTCGTTTGGATGTGGGGATTGGAGAGAAGACTCATCAACAGTTCTGTGTTGGTAGCAATATGTGTGGGGGGAAGAACAATAGTACATTAATTTCCATGGTACTCTAGGAAATAGCAATTTCTGCTGGCCAGGTCTGAATAGTTATACCCTAGAGTGCAAGAGTTCACAATATTTTACCTGAGTTCGCACCTTTTGTGTTCTCTGAAAAATCGGACACAAACAGGGGAAACAGGATTATAATCCTGGTCTGCATTAACAGTTCCCATTTGTAATTTTCCAGCAGGAACTTAATTTTGTACAATGTTCCTTGAAGAATCCACCACAGTCTCATTAATGCATGTGCTTCTTTGCCTCCACTCCCTTTCTCCCTCTCTTTATTTATCTGCAGGTGAAAGGGCCAGGGATTGGAGTAATCGGGACAGGGAAAGGGGCAGAACTGGCATTTTCCATGATTACTTTCCTGCCGCAGGTGGTGGCTGCTGTCTGTATCTCTGGCTGTAGTGCCAATACAGTCGCTGCTCTTCACTATGGTGAGATGACTCTGCCTGGGTTGCGCTTTGACATGAGCAAGATCAGCATTTCTGAGACTGGTGTGTTTGATATTTTTGACGCTCTGGATGACCCAATGGATCCAGCTAATTCCCACTGCCTCATCCCCATAGAAGAAGCAGAAGGTCATTTTCTCTTGGTGGTAGGAGAAGATGATCGCAATTGGAAGAGCTCTTTATTTGCCAAGATGGCAATTGAGCGCCTGCGCCAACATGGGAAGGACAACTTTAAACTCTTGAGTTATCCAGGAGCAGGCCACCGAATCGATCCACCCTTTTTGCCATTTTGCTCAGTAGCCCTGGACTGTGTCCTAGGGTTGCCCATTCTGGGTGGTGGGGAGAGAAGAGCACATGCCCATGCACAGGAACATTCCTGGGGGAAGATCCAGGAGTTTCTGCACTTACATTTGGGATGAACACCTCATTACCTGAAAGCTGCCAATAAATTGCAGGGAGCTGAGAGAGGAGCCACCCAAGGGAGTAGAGGACTGGGGGAAAAGTTAAATATGCATTTCTTGATCAAATGACAACTCAGTGGCAGGTGTAAACACGGAGATGGGTGAGGATTTATTTAAGGTGGTGGAAGGGGCAATAGCTAGGAGTATTGGGGAGAAATGGAACAATGGAAAACTTCAGGGTTCATGTTAGTAAAGGTTTCCTGATGCCAAGATCACTTTAGACTGGGAAATAATCACCCAAGGAAGGTGGTAGAAGTCCCCTCGCTTACAGCATGTAAAGGAGCCCAGCAACCTGGCCAGGCCTGCAGAGAATGGCAGTTGAGGAGACTCACCTGCACTGAGTGGAATGATGGTAGCCCAAGATAAGATTTTGAAACAGCCATGCCCTGTGAGCTGGACATGTTTGGCTCACCCTTTGGGACTTGAATCCATTAGTTCAGCCCAGATGTCTTCCACTAGCATGTGTCCCCCACAGAGCACTCTATTTTAAAGCTGTAACTGTTTGCTCTGCCTGCTTTGGAAATCTTTTCTATTTGAATTTTATTTGGGGTGCATACCTGGATACATGTGTCTAACATCTTGATGTTGGTTATCAGCTTTCAGCAAGCACAGCCAATGGCTCCTTACACAGCCAATTGGTTGCAAAGAAAGATGAAGTGTTTTCAATGCCTGCTAATGAGAGGGGTAGTGCCAGCAGTGATTTACTAGTTGAGTATTCAAGAGGGACTCATCTCTATCTGTGGTGTCTTAGGCTGGAATCTAATACTTGGCTAGTGGATATTACAGTTCCACTGGATAGCTTGGTTAAATGCAGTTTTGTTATATGCATTGATATATTTCCTTCTTTCTTCCTGCAGTTCAGTCTTCTAACTGCCTGTTTTTAAAGTAGTAATGACTGTTGTTAAATGAGGAATGTGAAGAAGCCAGTTTTTGGAACTGCCTAGTAATGGATAGTGGCCGTCAGTAGCCATTGGATACTGAATAGCTGATACTGATAACCACTATTGAGAGGAGCGGAGGAGCAGATGGATGATTTGAAAAGGGAGCCTGGCCAACAGAAGGCAGTAGAGTCATACACTAAATGGCTGTCATAAACAGCAACCAGCTTAAGTATCAGACAATCAAAAATGAAAAAATCCTGGGATAATTCTCCTGTACCTGCCCAGGAATGAGGGAGCAATTGTGCCCACAGCTGCCAGGGGAATTGTTTCCATTCTGATTAATTTTAGGCTAGTGCCTCCCCTCTTGCCTGTTTAGTAGGCCTGCCCCCTCCCATCATCTTGAGGGAAAGGAATCATAATTTCTTCTTTAATATTTCAGACCTCAGCTAGTCCTCTGAAATAGTGGTAGTGCTAGAAGCCTGGTTCCCAAGTGCCACTGCCAGCACAATTCCCTTTCCAGGGTCCCTGTTGTCAGAGCAGCTTAAAAGAGCTGCCCAGGAGGAAATGGAGCTTTGGCTTGTGACCTTGACTTTTATTTAGTGTTATGGAAACTTCTTTCCCTTTTCTGGTCTGCTGTCAGCATGCTGGTGCTTGGTTATGGTTGAATGGGTCTTGCACGGGGCTCTGATGCCTAAACCTTCCCTGAAAATAGATAACAGGAGCACAGGCCTGCAGCCAGCTCTAATAAGCACAATAGTGCTTCCTGCACTTACGTTACTACTTCTTCACCAAATCTACTCCAGGTTGTGACCAGAGAAGGAGAGGTTGTCCATTGGTTTCCCATGTCTGCACTTTCTAACCCTCCTTCTCACATGTACCTCCACCAATTGGAGCCAGATGCCTGATTGCCTTAGGTTGGGCAGTGCTTCCTGCCAGCCTGTTTTGTTGCCCTCTCAGTGTTGCCTACTGAATCTCCATTGTGTCTTCTTACCTATGCAGATCCACTCCTGCAAGTTCCTGGGACAAGTTTCTAAAATCCAGTGCAATTCTAGTCAAACTGGGCCAGTAAGAGGTACAAGTCCAATCAAACTTCTGGGTTCATGTATAAATAGATTCTGAATGTAGGTATTGTTAGATTTCTCTGATTTTAAATAAATATCACATTTTTCATTAATTATCAAAAAGCCAATGTCAACAGTTGTCAAAAAAAACAAACAAACCAAAAAAAAACAGGTGGCTTAAAATGCCCTCACTTTATTCATAAAGCAAAATCCTCTAAAATTTCATTTTAAATTTTAAAAACCACAGTAAAGGGGCAGGAAAGCCATTTATTAAAACATTTAATATTGTGTAGAAATTAGGCTACTGCTTTATTTTTTTTTAAATTGTTCAGATTTTTCAAAGGGGAGAAGGAAAAAAACCTAAAAGCACTGAATACTGCAATCTGATTGTGTAAATACATCTCACACTCAGAAGAAGATACTAATGACCAAAGAACACACGCACACACACAATGATCTGTAGCAAATTGGTTCTAAAACTCAAATTCTAAAATGCATTTTATTTACACTGCAAATGGAATACCATTATAAACATGCAGTATGCCTTAAAACGGAGTGCCTGGTTATAGCCATATTTAAGACCTTATTTTTAGGCCCTGAGTCTACATTCTTTACTCAGGAAAAACTCCCAACGAATTTCAGTGGAAGTAGTGTCTGAGTAACAAATGCATGATCAGGGATTTTGGGATCCCTAGATCAAGGTAAAATTAATATTGGAGTTGCAGAATTGTTTCAGAATCTCATTCTGTGCAAGAGTGGCTATGGTTCAACCCTTGCACTAGGTTGATAATGCCATAAGTATCCTGCTTCAGCTCTGCTGAAGTTAGTGGCCAAATTCCTATTGACTTCAAAAGGGAGCAAGATCAATCCCAAGGTGTCATATCAACTCAGCTGATGGTTATGCAGTCTGACAAATAAACTACATTGATCCAAATAAGGAGGTTTGTTCAACAAATTACTAGCGATTTGTTCATTTGCAAGTGGGATGATGGAGCTAGTTTGTGTGAACTGACTTTATTTGCAATATTTTGTCTTTTTGCCTGTTTTCATGAATAGCTTACAATAAATTTCTAAAATGTGTTGCTAAAGTGTTTTTTTTTTTTTTCCTTTTAAAACAAAGGTTTGTGGGGAGGAGGAGGAAGTGAAGGCACTCTGCCCATGATCCTATACCAAATATGTTTCTGCTAAAATGGTCAGCAGTGAAATAGTTAAATGATATTAATTTTGTCCCCATGAGGCTTCAGAGATGCATGAGGCAGTTCATACTTCTTAGAGCTTCTGCATCTCTCTTGTCAGTCTCCAGCCCAAGATAACACTGCCTCAGTTACCGTTCTGTTCCCTTTCGCAGAGATTTTCTACTTTCCAGATCCTTCCAAACTTACACAAATCCATCTTGCTTTCTGCCTCAGAAGATTCTAGGGGATCCAAGCAAAGGTCCCTAGTTTCTGTACTTCATCTATGTTACAATGGTTGATTTTTATGGAGATGAGCTTTACTCTTGTCAGTTTAAGATATCCCTTTTCTGTTAGATGACTCTAACGTGCTTTGAACATGAACTGCACTGAAAGTATTACCATATTAACCACTCTAGAGATGCTGAACTTGCATGACAATAGGGTACTCTAACCTATACACTTTAAGTGATTATATGCAGAGGGAATGTCACCAAACCATTAAATTCTGCTGCAGCAAAAGAGCTGAAGTAGGAGACTTGCATGTCTCCCCCATAAAGAAACCAAAAGTCATTTTCTGAGGTACCAGCATTGATAAGGATCCCGTGTAGGCACCATTTGTTTAGGGCAAGTGCATGGGGCTGTAATATGCTTTGTGCCTGAATGAATCAGTCTGTCATGGGAAGCACATGTATTACCAGACAGAGAGCCCGGTTCTCTCCTTTCCACACACTTTAAGATGCAGCACTTGAAACTGCTGCCAACCCAACAGCCATACCTGCCAGCATCCCATCTTGGCCACTAGACACGGTAGCGATGTCAGCCAAGTTGGGTGGGGGATCACTAGCCTGTCCCCCAGAGCAGCCGCAAGTGGCAAAGTGAAGGGGGCCCAGCAAAGCGCACAGGGCCTGTCAGGATGGGCAGACAGCAGCCATCTGACACCCACTGCACACTCACCACAGAGCGCAGCGGAGAACTGGAAAGACAATACCTGGTATTCCACAATGCACCGTGCATGTCCGGTGAGTGTTGCCAAGTCCCACAAGAAAAAAAAAAGCAGCACTACATTTCAGAACAAGCACACCCCATTTCAGAAGAGGTGTTTCTATACAAATTCCATGGGTTTTTTTTTTTTTAGTAAACATAAGTCCACACAAGTGTATGTAACACTTCTCCAGGTGGAGTTGGTAGCAACCAGGACCAGCTTCAATATCTAGGGCTTTTTCTTCAACACCACCACAACACAAAACTGGCTCAAGCCCCCACCCAGTACTTGGGACAATTACATGCTGTGGGCTGCAGCTCCTGATGCTGTGTTACCTTGGTCTGGAGACACACAATAGAGATGCAAAAGCTTAAACAAAGTAAACTAACTGGAAAAGTAGCAAAAAGAAAATGCTCTAAACCCTACAGTTCAAACTGATGTAAGGGAATCAGTTAAAATAGTAGGCAAACAATTTTCAGAAAATGAGATTTTTTTTAAGTTCATAATGCCCCTTTAAATTTGTTTGTTAAAAAATAAAACAAAAAACTCTTCTCTTTGCAATACTAATAAGTATGAATGTGAATCTTCTGTGTTATCTTAACGAACAGGGAGATTAGTGAAAGGGGGTGCGTGGGTGTGTATGACTAAGCAGTTGTCTGTGTTTAACCAGGTATGCTATGGCAAGGAAGAGAGCATCTCTAGCCTTGAGATTGTGGGGAAATAGCTGTTTGTCTGTACAGAAAAGCAGTTTATACGTAGAAGGAATTTCTGAATGTCTATCTAATATCTCAGAAATGAATGTGGAATTAGATGAAGCACAGGAAGAACTTATTGCTCAGGAAAGTGTTTCTTTAGAGCAGATTAAAGTTAATAGTCACGTTAAAGCCCTAACTGAGGAAGGGAACGGCAGATTTTTTTGTGGGTGATGGAATGCTGAAAAGTAAAGCTTGTGCAAGCGAGCCAGAATAAAATAGAAGTGATTTGCTTAAAGTAGCTCAGTATGATGAACCACTGTTTGTGGTAAACAGCTGTTTATCTGTTGAGGGAGACACTGTCTCCAATTGTTTGTCTGTTGGGAGTGGCAACTTGCCTGTTAAGGAAGTCTTCCCACTCTCCCATGGCTGTAGTCAGCCAGGGATGCTGGGATAAGGGAGAGAAAGGCAAAGAACATTTAGGTGAGCCTAGGCAGTTTTGTGAGCTGATGGCTTTGTCTAATCAGCAGTTTGGGAAGGCAAGGTTAGTGAAACTTGAGTATCTCTATGCCTTACCTGTTACCAGTGTGAAGAGTTGTGAGAATGAAGGAAATGTTCCTGTGTCTGTTAGCGGTAATGACTCGCCTATGGAGGGAGCTACTCCAATCTCCAAGCATTTATCTGTGAACAACCATGTGTGCTGGGACAAGGGAAAGGAAATCCCAGATTGTTTGTCTGTTGAGACTAGCAGCATGACTGCTGAGGGAAAGTTTGTCTCCAGTCTTTTGTCTGTGGAGTAAACAGAAAGTGCCTCTCAGCTTATGCTGGTTGTGGAGTTGTCTGTTGTCCCAGAGTTGGTTATGGACTTAAATGTCTACTTCCCTCCTGGGTTTCAGTTGTCTATGGTCCTAGCATAGGCGTGCGCAGCACATTTCATTAGGGTGGGCACCCAGGGAATTTTTTTTAAAGGCGAACATTTATTGAATACTCAATCATAAAAGGACATTATTTTTATTCATCAAGCAAACTAAAGAAACTAAAACTTAACTAAACTTAATTTTTTTAAATTAACAACTAAAAACTTTATTTAAAAAATACAAACTTAAAAAATGAGACAAAATACCAATTTTTTGCTGTAGTGATAATTAGGCGTATACAAAAGATAGTCAATTTTCATGATCATTATCTTTAACCAGATAATGAGCTAACCCAAATTGACCAAAACAGATTAAGGTTTCTTCATCTTCCTGTCCTAGAGAATGAGACGTTGCTCACCAGGTGTTATGGACTTAATTACAATGATGTGATTGAGGAATTTAACTGATGAAGCCAATTCTTGTTCAATGTACAAAATCATGAGTGAGTCGAGGTGCTGTTGGGACATTGTACTTCTTAGTTTGTTTTTTACATGTGCTAGTTTCAAAAAGGCTCCTTCACATGAACAGCTTGTAACAGGTAAGACTGCAAAGAACTGAACAGATTTGTAAAAGGCCTGGAACATAGAAGACTGATCCGATTCCTTTAGCCAATCAAGCCACTCTCTGGTGGTGGTCGTAGTGCTACCTTTAGGAACAGATCCGTCATAACACCGAAGCAATCCGACTTTAGCTTCCAACTCATCCAGGGACACTTTAAATTTGTTGGCAATGATTCTCATATCATCCCTGCCAATGTCTAAGCTCAGCAGTTTTCCCATTGTAGTCACAATTTTACGAGTCTCCTGTTCAAATCGCTGGTCAATGCCGGCACTGCTCTACAGCCAAAATGCTTCTGAAATAAATGTAGTCAAACTTTACTAATTCAGGGTCACTGAGAACGAAAATGATGCTTAAAATTGTTGATTGGCTCTAGTTTTCAAGATATGCTATTGGGTCAGTATATACGACCCTTGACTTGGGAATGGCGGAGGATAAGGGAGTTATAAAGGGAAGGGATCTCAATTTAAACCAGAAATGACTAAAATACATCTTTGACTGGATCTATGAATAAATCTATGACTGGGTTTGGACAGTATTTGCTTTTTAGGCAAAACAAAGAATGATGCAATCTGAAGCTGATATTGCGTCATACAGGATATGAATTGCATCATGTTATTCCTAGAAGTCATGGATGATGCAATCCTAATGAAGCTTACATCACTCTGCTGAACAAATTGCCCTATATCAGCTCTAGAAATCATACAGTGTCGTGCTCTCTTATTGGTCAGTGTTTGATTTTGCAAAGGGACACATTTCTGTTTAGCCAAAGTGAGCAGAGATGCCTCGTACTTGTGTGAAGAGTGCAGATAACTTCTGCTATGTTTGTGGTGAAGTGACTTTTGCATCACAAAAGCGCAGTATAACCGCTATGGTTAAGAAAGCCTCACCTTTATTTTGGCTGCAAAATTGGAGATCAGGACAAGAGGTGGGCCCCACACATATGCTGCAACACTTGTGCAACAAATCTTCGCCAGTGGTTGAACAGGAAAAGGAAATCTATGCCTTTTGCAGTGCCAATGATTTGGAGAGAGCCAACAGATCATACCAGCAATTGTTACTTCTGCATGGTGCCTCCAGTTGGGAAAGGTGTGTCAAAGAAGAAAAAGTGGACTGTGCATTATCCAAACATTCCATCAGCTATACGCCCAGTACCCCACGGAGAAGGGCTGCCGGTTCCTGATGCACCAGAATCATTCTCACTTGAGTCAGATGAGGAAGAGGAAGAGGATGAAACTTCTGGTCCTGAACCATCAGTGTCACAGGACCCACATTTTCTCCCATCCTCCTCCTCTGAACCACACCTCATAACACAAGGTGAACTGAATGACCTTGTCAGGGATTTGGAACTACCCAAGAGTAAGGCAGAGCTGTTGGGCTCCAGACTACAGCAGTGGAATCTCCTGGCAGGTGGTGATAGGGTTTCCATGTTCCGTGACCGTCAAAAGAATCTTGTCCCATTCTTCTTCATGGAAGGTGATCTTGTAGCCTGCAACAACATTGATGGTGTGATGGCAGCCCTCAACATCGTTCACGATCCAGATGAGTGGAGACTGTTCATTGATTCATCGAAGACAAGTCTTAAAGCTGTTTTACTGCATAATGGCAATGTTTTGCCATCAATTCCAGTTGGTCATGCAGTCCATATGAAGGAAATCTATGACAACATGAAACAACTTTTGAGGTGCATAAACTATGACCAACATCAGTGGCAGCTTTGCGGCGATTTGAAGGTTGTTGCTCTCTTGCTTGGTCTGCAGACTGGATACACAAAGTACTGCTGTTTTCTCTGCGAATGGGATAGTCGTGCAAGAGATTCCCACTACATCAAGAAAGATTGGCCACTCCGACAGTCATTGGAGCCTGGGAGGAAAAGTGTTCAGCATCCACCACTTGTTGAATCAAGGAAGATTTTGTTACCACCCTTACACTTCAAGCTGGGTCTGATGAAGAACTTTGTCAAGGCCATTGACAAAACACAAGCAGCTTTCAAGTACCTCCGTGGAAAATTTCCAAGGTTAAGTGAAGCTAAGATAAAGGAAGGTGTCTTTGTTGGTCCTCAGATTCGTGAACTTCTTCGAGATGATGCATTTGACCATGCACTGCGTGGCAAGGAAAAGACGGCCTGGAAAGCCTTCCAGTTAGTGGCAATCAATTTTCTCGGAAACAACAAGGCAGACAACTACAGGTTGTTGATGGAAAACCTCCTCAAGGCATACAAAAGCCTTGGTTGCAACATGTCACTAAAAATACATTTTTTGCACTCTCATCTAGATTTTTTTCCACCGAACTGCGGAGCAGTGAGCGACGAGCACGGCGAGCGATTTCACCAGGACATTGCAACAATGGAGAAACGCTACCAGGGCAAATGGAGCCCATCAATGCTTGCAGACTATTGCTGGACAGTGACAAGAGATGCTCCATTTAATGAATACAAGAGACAAGCCAAGAAGCGCCGAGTAGACACTGAATAGGACTAAACTATGTACATAATAGTTTTTTGCCTTTTGTTTCATAATAAATTTTATTTATATAACCCTTTTGCTGATTTTTAAAGTGTTACATAAACAGGACAGGTGAAATATTATCATGTAAAGCAACCATAAACACATGAAAAGACCTAGGTTTACAATTTATGATTAAAACTCTACTATCTACACTATATATATATATATATATATATAGACATAAAATGTAAAAACTTAAATATCTTAGAAACAGTAGCCAGTTGTTTTAATCGTCATATTTGAATTCAGCACATCAAAATACATAATAAATAGCACATTTTATCTCTGAAGCAGACGACTTCTCAAAAATTGTAGACCAGTGTAATCACTGAGTCTAGGAGTGGGTAAAAAGAAGTTATTCTCTCCTGCTCCTCTTTTGTATCAAAGTGATGCTGGGACTCAAACTCATCATCAATATGAGTGGACGTTTTTCTCTTCTTAACTGGGGGAATCGATATATCATTCTCTACACACATTTTCACACTGTCATTGAAAACAGATTGAAAATATTCTGGGCCACTTCTCATCGCAGCCAAAGAGTTACGCAAGCTTTTCACCCCTGTCATTGCAGTAAGTAAGTTGAGATCTGGAGCTTGAAGAGCCTTACTCACTTTTACCACCATCTGGAGAATAGGGTGCATCATGTGAAGGGCAAAGATGAATTTGAATTAATTTAGTTCGTGGATAAGGCCCCTGGCTTTTATTTTAGCGTCAGCAAGGCGAGTTGTTTCAATAATCTCTTGTAAAGCTTGTAAAATGATGGAGTAGTTTTGTTTTACAGCAGCCACTGCTTCTGCTCTGCATGCCCATCTTGTGTTTGATAGTGACTTCAAAGTCTTCAACTGGGATCCTACTTCTTGTGAAATCTTCTCCATTACTGCATGTCGCACAGGACTCCCCTACATGAAGGCATAAAGAGTCTGAATAACACCAAAGAAAATCAAAGACAGCTCTGTTTTGTTTACTTGAAGTGCATGCATCTACTAGGACGAGGTTCAAACAATGCACATAGCAGTGTACATACAGTATTTCACTGTTTCTTTCTTTACATTTCATTTGAACTCCCGCAGTAAATCCAGACATAGTAGATGCACCATCAAAACAGACAGACATCACTGATGACCAGTCAATTTTAAGAATGCCAAGGACGTCATTTAACTGGTCAAAAATAGACTGAGCATCAACTGTTAATAGTCTCTGAACAGACACAAAATGTTCAACTGGACTATGTTTTTCATTGTCAAATACCGCACCACAACGGACATCTGTTCATGGTGTCCACAGTCAGTAGTGTCGTCGGCAATTATTGAGACCATTTTTCCATTTAGTGAAGACGCAATCTTTTGTTGCACAACGTTGTGCAAGGCCACAATTAAATCATTTTGGATGCGATTACTCAGATAGGTAGCGTTTCGAGGAGATTGTTGCACATCCTTTGCCATTACAGGATCATATTTTTGGAGCATATTGACAAGATTTAGAAATAAACCTCTCTCAAAACTGTTAGCTTTTTCATTGTGACCCCTGAATGGTCTCCCATCTTTCACCAAACACAGAACAATGTCAATCAGTTGCTCCATTACACTTCGGTTATGGCACCGTTCTTCTTGTTTAGACAGAGAAGCCTGCTTGCCCTATGGGCAAAACATATGGAAAGAAGAGGATCAATTTATACAGAGGGCTGAAGGGGGACTCCCAAAGTGCATTAATTAACACTTAATAAATACATCAAAATTAAATACATTACAGAGATAAGAACCTGTAATGACAACTTTACTTCATGAGATGCTCTAGAGAAAGAAGACCCAGAGGGAGTAATGGTAGGGGGAATCCCAGGGAGACCAAAAGGGCTGGTGGAGGGAGCAGACAGAGAACAAGGGTAGAGGCAGAGTGGCTGCAGGGTTGGCCCAGTCTTCTGCATCTCCCCTGTGGGTGGAGACACTGATCTCTATCACTGTAAGAGGGAACAATAGAATGGAATGCCCAGAAGAATGAATGACTTGAGGACAATTTCCTGAGGGACCCATACTCTTGCAGAGCTTTTCTAGCTCTGACATTTACATTTCTACATGGTTTGGCCCACAGAAATAAAAATCTGCACATCTTCCATGTGTTTTTGAACCAATGGAAAAAAACAGTTACAATTCAAGTGACTTAAAATTCCCTATGAAACTGAGTTAACAAAATAAATGAGCTTATGAACAACCAGAAAATATACTTCTCAAGTGAAAAACTATAACTGGACTTCTTTGCAAAGAAATTGTAAGTTTTCTTACAGGAAAAGCTACAAACTGTCTGAAAAGGAAGAGTAGATTAAATTACTTGCCTCAGTGAAATTAAATATCCAGAGAATTGCTGTGCCTGTGATGATGATGACCGGGGTTTGCTCACCTGTGGCTCCCCCTCCCAGTGCTGCTGGAGGCACAGCTGGGCAGCTCTGCATCTGCAAGCAGGCCCCCTGCCTCAGGTGCAGCTCCCATTGGCCTTGGTGGCCAACAGTCTGGAAGCCTCCTGGCCAATGAGCTGGGGGAAGGAGGGGGAAGGCAAAGAGGAAGATTGTAGGGAGCTCGGGAGCAGGGGAGGTAGGGGAGAGGGGAGCTGTCTCTGGAGGCACAAAGGGGGGGCTCTCTGGAGAGGGGTGATGGGGGCATAGGGGCTGGAGGGAATCTTCCAGGGGGGCAGAGGGTTGTGTGGGTCTCTGTGGGGTGGGGGTGGGGGAGTGACTGACAGAGCCAGCTGCAGCCCAGGTCTGGTCTGTGAGGGAAGGGAGTGTTGCTATACCTACCTCCCCCCGCCCCCCGAGGAAGCCCCCTCTGTACTGTGTATTTTATGCCAGCCCCGGGGTGCATCGCTGCTCCTTTCTCCTGCCCCCAGCTCCATCTGTTTGTCTGCCCCCACAATGCCCCTCCCCCGAATCTGTGTATGACGGTGACAGACTCCTGCTGCTCTCTCTGCCTGCAGCTCCCTCCCCTCCCTGCTGGGGAGGTGCGGTCAGGCAGCTCTGGCACACACACCCCCAGCTCCCAATGGGCTGGGAACCGGGTCAGCTCTGGGAGAGGGGACGGAGGCAGCGTTCGGAGCTTCCCTGCCTCTGCCGAGACTCTCCGCTGCCTGCAGGGATGCCGGGGATGGGGGAGCTGCCCCCGAGGTGAGAGCGCCCCACCCCACGTTGCCAAACTGTGGAGAATGGGCACCACGGCCCATCTCACCACCTATGTATCCAACCCACCCTGCTCCCTGTCCTCTGACTGCCCCCGCCCCTTATCCAACCCCCCAGCCCCCCTAACCATGAGGCTCCTAGCAGAGTTTGGCTCAGCGCAGAGCCAGACACACTGCCCCACCCACCCCCCAGAGCTCTGCCCTGCATTAGGGTGTGCCTGAGCACACCTGGCACACCCATGCACACGCCTATGGGTCCCAGAGTTAGTTCTGCTAGTTTTGCAGAGCAGAACAGTCTTATTTTTGAACTCTCAAGGATGTAGCTGTTCCTTTTCAGACAGCTGGCTCTGTCAATCACTCATCCCTAGATCCTTTGAATGTGTTCTATGGTACCCTAGTGGGCTCAGGCACATCTGTTCCTGTGTGGAACCAAGAGTTCAAAGTGGGGAATAAGCAGAATTCTGATTCTGACTTGTTGGTAGGAATTGAATTGATTATGTTTCTGTAAAACAGAGTCCAGTCTCTAAGCTGGTGGTGGATCCAAAAGCAAGCATGCAGGAGTGGGGAGAAAGGGGGGAAATTACATCTGTCTCGCACCACAGCAGTCCTCTCTGGAAGAAAAAAAAAAAAAAAAGAGAGAATCACAATCCTGGGGGTGGGAAAGCGACTGGGAGAGGGTGCTACTCAATGTCATCATGGGGGAAGGAGAGATGTAGGCTGCTCCCAGCCTTCTCACTCCTTGATGCTATCCTTGTATTGGGCATGGGGCAACTGATCCACACACACACAGTAGGACTATGATGGAACGGCACTAGGGTAGGCAGAGAACAGCCCCTCCCCAACAGTGCAGCAAGGAGCCTAGTGACCGGATGTGTGTGTGTCAAGGCAGACACTCCCTGCCAGAGCTCCAGACGGGGGGGGGGGGGGGGGGGGGGGAGGAGCAGAAGGGACCCTCCCCACCAGTGCCAGGGGACAGCAGACCCATGGGGGAGAGGCGCCGGAGACTAAGACAAAGGAATTGATGTGAATGATAAACCCCGTGAAAATGTGTAACACTTGATTTTTGGAAAAAACTTTTGTACATGCTAGGGATGGTGACAAGACAATCCCACAAGCATGTTGCTTTTCAGCTTATACGTGTAAACAGGTTGGAAGCTTGGCACAGCAGCAAAAGCATAACAGGCCTACACTGCTGTGTGGAAGGGGAAACTGAGGCACACCGCCTCATGGCATTTGTGGCTAAATGCCAAGACACCTACACTTTAACAGATATTGCTATCTGCATTCTGTTAGCAATACTACACCCCAACACATTCTCGAGCACCTGGGGACCAGGAACCCAGAACTTTGCAAGAACCCCTATGAATAGCATTATAGTGTTTAATAACGCTGGATGGGGGTATGACCAGAGCTGAACCAGAATTTTAAATGTACAGTACTGCCTCCACCATGGTCAGTGTCCAAGTCTCTGGCAGTAAGTTCAGGAGGAGGGTGTGACATTGCACTCCATATGCTTTATGGAAATATTCTTATAAATATGACATAACTGGAATATGTTTTACACTAAATACCCCTTGTATGATGTCATTAGGATGAACACACTTAGTAGATTACGAGCTATTTGTTTCTATATCTGGAGTTAGGAGAATAAGATATACACCTCTACCTCGATATAACACGAATTCGGCTATAATGCGGTAAAGCAGTGCTCCGGGGCGGGGGGGGGGCAGGGCTGTGCACTCCGGTGGATCAAAGCAAGTTCAATATAACGCAGTTTCACCTATAACGCGGTAAGATTTTTTGGCTCCAGAGGACAGTGTTATATCGAGGTAGAGGTGTAACTTGTATCACTGATGTAAACATATTAAGTGGAGGCCATTAAGGGTGCTCCAGAAACAATCAGTTGTAAATGGCCTTAGTTACTTGAAAGCCTTCCTGTGTATGTGTGGGCCAGCCCATGGGGAATGGAGACTAGAGGTCTTACAGTGACATGTGACCATGTCATCTGATAATGAAATCCATCTTAAATCTGGTACTTTTCCACTTAGAAGGAGGGGTGGGGACAAGTACAGACAAAAGATTCCCGCCTTGTGCCAAAGCTATAAAAGGGGGTGGAGCAGGACAAAGGTGGCTGCCAGTCATGAGAAGACCCCTGTTTACCACCTGAGATGTCTGCTGGAACTAACAAGAACTGTACCGGGGAAAGGACTGGGCCCAGATTAGGAAAGAGTCTAGTCTGTGAAAGAAGCTTAGTGGAACATCTCTGAGGGTGAGATATTACCTGTAATCAGTTTCTTAATGTGTTAGGCTTAGATTTGCATGTTTTGTTTCATTTTGCTTTGTTCTGTCTATTACTTGAAAACACTTAAATCCTACCTTTTATACTTAATAAAATCACTTTTGTTTATTAATAAACCCAGAGTAAGTGATTAATACCTGGGGGAGCAAACCGCTGTGCATCTCTCCCTCTCTCTCAGTGATACAGAGGGCAAAAAATGTATGAATTTACTCCGTAGAAGCTTTATACAGAGTAAAACGGATTTATTTGGGGTTTGGATCCCCTTGGGAACTGGGTGTCTGGGTGCTGGAGGCAAGTAACCTGCTGAGCTGTTTCCAATTAAATCTGCAGCTTTGGGGGGATGGACCAGACTCTGGGTCTGTGTTGCAGCAGGCTAGTGTGTCTGGCTCAACAAGGCAGGGTTCTGGATTCCCAAGGTGGCAGGGAAAACGGGCTCAGAGGTAATTTCAGCCCGTCAGGAGACTATCCCAAGGGGATCTCTGTGACCGAACCCATCACAGGGATCCCCACCAGTGTCAGGGGACAGCAGACCCATGGGGGAGAGGCACCAGAGACTCGCCGGGGGCCACTGTGGCCCACAATGCCCTCCCTCCCAGAGCAGAGGGTCAGCGTAGCAGGGCGTGTTCCACACAAAGCCCCCCCACACACACACACACACAGAGCAGTATCACTGGCAGGCAGCCCCAAACCAGCACCAAGCTGTGCCACCACCCTCCCTCCTCACAAATCCTAAACCAGGCAGCGATCGACCAACAAACACAACCATACTGTCCCACACCCCCAAACACCCCCCCCCCCAGCCATGTCTCTGCTCCCCGCACAGCCCCGGGACGGGTGGCACCACCGCCGACCCAGGCTGGGCTGGCTATTACACGGCCCTCCACAACCCCCCACAATCCCTCCTTGCCCCCAGGCTTGCTATGCCACCCCACAGCCCCACACAACCCTCTCCCCCACACCACCCCCCACAGTCCCTCCTGCAGTCCCCACCCAGCTGTGCCACCCCACAGCCCAACCCAAACCCCACAGTCCCTCCTGCAGCCCCCTCCCAGCTGTGCCACCCCACAGCCCCACACAACCCCTCCCCCACAGTCCCTCCTGCAGCCCACCAACCCAGCTGTGCCACCCCACAGCCCCTCCTGCAGCCCCCCACCCAGCTGTGCCACCCCACACACACCCCAGCCATGCTGTCCCCCTGCGCGGCGCCCTGCCATGCTGTTGCCCCTCACAGCCCCCATCCATGCCAGCGCCCCATCCGTGCCAGCGCCCCCTCTGCCACAGCACACACAGACCCCTCCACCTCCCAGCTACGCCACCCCTCCACGCCCCCCAACCCCGACGGAACAGACCCCCACCGCAGCGTAGCACCACGCACGCAGCCGCGGTTACCTACCGTACCGTGCCGTGCCGTGCCGAGTTCGCGAGCGACAGAGACCCCAACCGTGTCCTCCAGTGCACCACTGCGCTCAGCGACACAGCGGCGCTCTGCACAGCAGAAGAGAAGACGAGTGAGCGCAGAGCGGGCGGGAAAGGTCATGTGATTTCCGGGCTACGGACTATCTAGTTGCCATGGTGTCTCTATGATCCCCGGCTCCTCGCCTTTACTGCAGATGAGCATGCGCAGGAGACTAGCGTGCCATAGCAACCGGATCAGCGACAGTAGCAACCGTAATGGTGAGTCTGTTCAAAGGCGAAGCGAGGAGCTGGGGGAGGGGGCGGTGAGGGGCTGGATGGGGCAAGGGGAGAGGCGGGACCTGGCCGGCTGGGGTGGCTGAGGGAGAGAGGAGGTGACTTGGCTGGCGGGGGCAGCGAGGCGGGATTGAGGAGACCTGGTTGGGGTGGGGGGAAAGGAGGAGCTGGGGGACCAAGTGGGCCCTGGCTGTGGGAAGGGAAGGGGAGGGGAAGGGACTTGGGGAGCCTGGCTTGGCCATTGGAGCATATTTCACTGAACGTGGAAATGATGGGCCTGACTCCCAGTTTCTGGACACAGAGAGGAGGCGCTTTGCCCCTCCTGTGTTCTGGGCCCTGCCAGGAGCCCGTCTGGCCCCCAGCATAAGTTAGAGCAGTCTCAGGGTTATTCTAACTTGCTCTCAGCTGCAACAGCATCCTAGACAGTGTTTTGCAGTCCAGAATAGCCAGAGAGCAACTTGCTGTCGCTGTTCCCCCTTTCTCCTTGACAGGCCCCTACAATGGGAGCTGCAAGGGGTGTTGGTGTGGAGTGAACTGCTTGGTAGTAGAGCCAATCCCTGGAGAGGTATAAATGGGCTATAGGGCAACACATAAACTAGCCCACTATCTAGGACCTTGAGGTTATTTCCTGCAATTGAGAACATTTGTTATAAAGAAACAAATAAACAAAAAAAAAGGTTGTGTCTTGGAAAGAGTTATTCCAGGGCTAGATCAGAATAGCGGGAGCAGATGATCTTATTCTTCATTCTGGAGCTGCTTGAGTGCCAGGAATCACCATCATTAAAATGCTGAATTAATAGATGGTTTGAAGACTGTAGTAAATACACAATCTACTTTGACTAGTCTGATTACAGCTCCCTTTCCTATGAAATTCCATGTGGTTTTATTTGACGGAAATGACCAAGAAGAATTAAATGCATAAAAATGAGGATGAAGCCCAGTTATCTATTTTTCCCCTGGGAACATTGCTGTATGTTTTGAAGTTTTGTAAATGTTCTGTAATGATCCCTTGTAAGAAATGATTCCATTGAGGGGGCAGAGCATGGATTATTTAATATTTTTCTGTTATATTTTACCAGTCCTCTGTGTGTGCAGTTTTTTATTTTTTCCTTAGATTATTTGTTGTTGTTCTTGTTCCTGTAAAATCAATGTGAGCTGTCAAGGGTGACATTTTCAGCCCTTGATTATTTGGCATAATCAGTGGTACAGCATTTTGATTACTTGTCTTTCCTTTCGGCAATCTAACCTCCTTTAACCTGAGTCATTCTGGGAAAGCAGCCAGTTTCCAGGTGAAGGATGCCTGGTATTGGGCTGGTTCATGTGAGATTTACAGCAAGGCTAGTTGGTGCACCATGCCTGGGATCAGTGAAGCCTTCCAGTATAAAAAGGCAGGCTATATTGGTATTCTTGTTGGAGTGAATTTGAACCCACTCCAAGAAACCCTGATCTCTGATCTGTGCTACCCAGATGACCTATTTCCCTGCTTCTGGTTTTCATCCTCACCATCAGCATCAAGCCAGGTGTCAACAGTAGGAGAGGCAGGACAGTTAGGGGTGCAAATCTGAAGAAGTCAGGAAAGAAACTGGTCACTATATTTAAATTATATCACATGGATTATTTAAATTTAAATTCAGTCAGTTTTTAGGCTAGAGTATGGGAAAGAAACTGTACTAATCATCTTTTTGTTTAATGGTGAGTGATACAGATCAAGAGTTCATGCTGATTTTATTATTCCTGTCACCTCCTTTTGAACCAGTTATTTAATGTTTATTATTGCAGTAGCATTTGCATGCTGCAATCAAGTTGGGCCCCATGGTGTTAGGACAGATCATGTCCCAAAGAGCTGAAAATCCAAAAGACATGTACTTTTGTTGGCTCATCTGTAGTCCTTCACAGGGATTGATAGAGTTGTGAGATTTAGTGAGGGAAGAAGGGATGCAGTGTTCTTAATTCAAGAATGATTCTCAGCCTTATAATGCTTTTGGTGTTTGATTCAGCTAGTGTGGTGGAACAAATTACCAAATGTCTTTTAGGTGACTGGACATAGATAAAGGCTAGATGGCAGTACCTTAATCTAGATAAGATTGTGTTGATGGTGGAAGGTTGGGGAAGCAACTGGAAGAATTGGTGAGGTTTATATCTACATCCCCAAATGAAGAAACGTGCCTGCCAGTTGAGACACAGGTTCACAAGTTTGGAATTTTGTTAGATTCTGGATCACTTTGACCACTCAGCAGTTTTAGCCATGTGCATGTTCTGTAGTCTGGCAAAAAGCACATGTACTTTCCTTTTGTATCTAGAGCTGCTGTTGTTTGGGCTGTAGCCCATGAAAGCTTATGCTCTAATAAATTTGTTAGTCTCTAAGGTGCCACAAGTACTCCTGTTCTTTTTGTTGTTGTTATTGTTATCATTATTAGTTATTTGTATTACCATAATGCCTAGGAGTCCTAGTAATGACCAGGACCCTGTTGTGCTAGGCTCTGTACAAACACAGAACAAAAAGATGGTCCCTGCCCCAAGGGTCTTACAATCTAACCTTTCTACTATTATACATGCTTTGCCACTTTGAGATTGCACTAGCGTAATATGCTCTACATGGGGGTTACATGATGAGACCATTCAGAAACTAAAGTTAGTGAGAATGGGATGACTCTTGCTGAGTGGAGCATTGGACATAAAGTACATAACACTAGTGTTCTTTGATCTGTTCCGCTACCAGGAAATCTCTCCCTGTGCTGTACTGTACAGTTAAGATCAGCAGAGGTGTTCAAGCTGGAGTCCTCTTGATTTTAAAGTGAGGAAGCAGTTGACAGGTTGTTTTCTCCTCGAGATCCTTGACTCTGAAACATTTCTCCCTCCTTTGTCCTTTAGAGCCTTGATTATTTTTTTTTAACTTTTTGGGGATGCTACAAAATTTCTTTCTTCACTGGCATTAGCGTGGAAGTAGGTAGAGGATTTAGTGGGGTTTTGCAATGGGCCTCGATATGGTGGCTGAGGTATTGCAGTAAGGTATACCAAGTTTCTACTGTTATTGTGGATCAATCCATTAAGTGAATATTGTATGGTAGCTTTCACACTTCTTTTTTAAATTGAACACAGTGTGACTTTCAATGATTTGAGGTGCCTAGAAGCATAGGATAGTTGATGGAGAAATCAAAATAAAATAAGAAAATCCCACAGGCTACACCTGACCCTGTGTAGGAAGGACAAAGTTTTCCTCCGTATGTTTCAAAAAGGCTTAGCAAATTTCCACATGGGGAAATCTCTGTGATAAGCATGATCTGCTAAGGGCATTAAGCCAAATTAATCACTAGTATAACTCCTTTGACTTCAATAGAGATTCACCAGAGATGCAGAGAACTTGGTCCAGTAATCCAAGCCCTGTGCTACCCATGCCTACAGAGAGCAGGCAATATCAAGAAGATGATGTGCTTGGTCTCCCGGGGAAATTGTGCATGTATGTATGTTCAAACTTACTGCACCACCTCTAAAATTGCTGTTGGACGACTCAGTGAATGAAATTAAAAGCAGCTTTTGGAAGGGGGTTCAATTTCTGCTTCTTAGGATCAGTTGTAGGAAGAGAGACCATGGAACTTAAGGGGGAAAAACTAGCTCTGCAATGAACAATTCAGCCAAAAAAAATTATAATGATTCTTCTTTTGATTTGTGTTTAGGCAAAAGCAACAACTATTAAAGAAGCTCTAGCCAGATGGGTAAGTTCAAGAGAAGTATCTGCAGTTGTCTCAGTGGTACTCTGTGGCCTGGATCTCATTTGTAAATAGGATGGCTTCATCCAGTTTGATGAATTCATTACAATAATGTAGAAAAAATAATTTCCTTGAAACTTCTGCCACTAAAAGAAGCTTCATGAAACAATATTATTTTATTAGTATCTCACTGAAATCAATTTCATTTGAACCCCTGTGTGCTATTCTTATTAAATTGTCCTGACCACGAAAGCTCTATTTTAGTGTCTGGCCTAACGCTGTCAGATTGTACATTGACAGAAGATCTGATACTACAAAGAGGTTTTCTCTGCAGGATGTCTTTTGATTTTCTCTGTCTAATTATACCCTGTTCAATCTTGATCACCTAATTAGAGTTTATCCCTAGCACAAATAATCAAGGATGAAATCCTGGCCCCATTGAAGTCAATTGGAGTTTTGCCATTGACATAGTTGAGCCAAGATTTTATCTGAACAGTGCATGAAGAAAAAACTCCCAGAAGTAACTTAAAAAAAAGTCTGAATTCAAAACTAAGTCTCTGTTTAAAATGTTTTAACAATGTAAAGGCTAAAGATGACTTATATCAGTATCATCCATAAATTTTCCCCCATGCATGCAGATCCATTATCCACTCTGCAAAGTTTAAATGAGCAACAAGTTTATTATATATTATTCTTTTTCAATTAGACTTAGTATAGATCTCCATTTTTTGGGATGTGCCTATGGACTAAGTGCCTTCACACTAAGCTAAGAACCCTCTAGAAAGCTCTGTTTGTTGGAGATCGCACAGTAGTGATATCGGACAATGGTGTGGAAAATAGTCCAGAGACCTGATCCAAAATCCATGGGAATTTTTCCACTGACCTCAGTGTGCTTTGAATCATGGCATAGGTGTGACACACATGCTCAATTCCTTCCAGATACTAGAGAAGTTATTTATACTGTTTTACTTTCTAGAACAGTGGTTTTCAAACTTTTTTTCCGACAACCCAGTTGAAGAAAATTGTTGATGCCCACGACCCAACGGAGCTGGGGATGAGGGGTGTGGGAGGGGCTCAGGGCTGGGGCAGAGGGTTGGGGTGCGGGGGTGAGGGCTGCAGGGTGGGGCTGGGAATGAGGGGTTCAGGGTGTGGGTGGGCTCTGGGCTGGGGCAGGGGGTTGGGGTGCAGGAGGGGGTCAGGGCTCTGCGCTGGGGGTGCAAGCTTTGGGGTGGGGCTGGGGATGAGGGGTTTGGGGTGCAGGAAGGGGCTCTGGGTTTTGGGGGGGCTCAGGGCTGGGACAGGGGATTGAGGCCCAGGGTTGGGGCGCAGGCTTACCCTGGAAGCGGCTAGCAGCAGGTCCGGCTCCTAGGCGGAGGCGCGCAAACAGCTCCGCGCGTCTCTCACCTGCAGGCACCGCCCCCTTTAGCAGCCAATGGGAGTGCGGAGCCAGTGCTCGGGGCAGGGACAGCGTGCGGAGTCCCGTGCCCCTCCCCCCCCATGCCTAGGAGCCAGACCTGCTGCTGGCCGCTTCCAGGGCGCTGTGTGGTGTCAGAACAGGTAGGAACTAGCCTGCCTTAACTGGGAAGCAGTGCCAACAGGACTTTTAACGGCCTGGTCGGCGGTGCTCACCAGAGCCGCCGTGACCCAGTGCTTTACATTCCGCGACCCAGTACTGGGTCGCAACCCACAGTTTGAAAATCACTGTTCTAGCAGGTTCAGGGCTTGGTGTGGATTGTATAGGCACAACCCAAGAGTAGGATAATAGAGCTTTGTTACCATGTTTGGATTTTCAGTTCAGGATACTCCTTTTTCTTAACTATTCTTCTCTGTACTCTCAACCTGTATCCTTGGGAGATGTGATAGAATCTGACTGAGTCCCTCCTGGTTTCAACCTGTTTCTCCTTTTACATGCAAGTTTATTTTGTTTACATTATAAACTCTTCAGAACAGGGACACTGTCAAAATAGCTATGTACATGAACATTTTGAGACTGGGCTAACATCACCATAGCAGCAACAGCAGAAACCTTTTACAGCAAACACCCAGCTATAGCAGTAGAAGGGGGGAAAGAGAGACAGCCTGTGTTTTCTCACACCCCAGGACCTGGCATGTGGACCAAGTGGCCAATATACCTTTCTGGAGGCACTCATGGGAGAGGAAACATGCCAGGCTCCCCCCTCCATAAATGCCTACCCAACAGCCCTGGCACATGGCCCAGCATCCCTTTCCAACCTCTCAGGGCACTACATGGGCCTGGAGTTCCCCACAACTCCTGGAGGAGAGTGTGGGGAGAGAGCTGGGCTAGCCTATCCTCCGTCTGCTCCCCAGAACCTACCCCCAAGACCTAGTACTTGGACCCAATGGTCCTCTTTCCTCTAGAATAAATGCCTGCTCCTGCTTCTAATATGTAGTTAGTCCAGTAACTCAAGTGGTGAAGGTCTGTGGTTCAAATTGTGATGCTGATGGCATTTATAACTGCTTGTTGCATGTAATTAAACTTGTTTTTACCTTTTTCCTACCCCCTCCCCACCAAACCCTAGGAAATTACATACAAAAAATTACATTAGAGGGATATTACTTAGGTTGCACAGTCAAGCACTTGAAAGTTAGGAAATACTGTTTTTTATGGTTGCCCACACAGCCTAAATCCAGCCCCCTTCTTCATATGCTTTAAGATAGTCTTTATGAAGTGATCACATACTTTTTTCTCATAAGACCCCTGCCTTATTCAGTGCACAGGATCAGACCTCCCAATAGTCTTGGGTTTCATGGGACCGAAGTTCACTCTAAGCTGCGCAGCCGCGCAGCAGGTTATAAAGGACCGCACAGGCACGCAGCCACAGGGGTGTGGGGAGAGGAGAGAGGTAGGCAGGGAGGGGAGCAAGTTGGGGCGTGCAGGGCTGCCACAGGGAGAGGTGCCGCTCCCTTGGTCCCAGAGCTCCTGCTGGTGGGGAGAAGCACCTCTCTCCAAGAGCTGCTGCCAGTGGGGAGAGGGCTGGGGGGAGTCCTCTGGCCCCAGCCCTGGGGCAGCCTGCACCCCAAACTCCTCATCCCCGGCCCCACCCCTCAGCAGGCACCCCTAGCTGGAGCCCTCACCCCTGCACCCAAACCCTCTGCCCCAGCCCTGAGCCCCCTCTTGCACCCCAGAGCCCTCACCCCCAGCCAGAGCCCTCACCCCCCCCCACCCCAACCCTCTGCCCCAGTCCTGAGCTCGTCCATGCACACTCTGAATCCCCCGGCCCCATCCCCACCACACGTCACCTCCATATTGGTGCACATAACAAAATTCATTCCACACATGGATATAAAAAATTAGAGGAAACATTGCATGGGACTGTCCTGCTTTGACCCCCCAAACTCCCAGTCCTGGTTGAAATCGCTCTTGTCCCATAGGGCTGGCTGGGCTTGGCACCCCTCTCTGGTTTGGGTCATCTGATCCTCCATCTCCATCTACAGTGGGGCAGACAGGCCAAACCTGAGCGCTGCTGCAACCTCAAGCACCAGGGACCATAGGCACCAACTTCTCCTGGTGCCGATAGGTGCTCAACCCAGGCCTCGCCCTAACTCCACCCCAGCCCCGCCCCCATTCCAACCTCTTCCCCAAAGTTCCTGCCCCAACTCCGCCCCCTCCCCGCCCCATTGGACTCCTTCCCCAAATCCCCGCCTCTTCCCCTCCTCCTCCTCTGAGCACGCCACATTCCCGCTCCTCCCCCCTCCCTCCCACAGCTTGTTACACCGTGAAACAGCTGTTTTGCTGCAGCAAGCGCTGTGAGAAGTGGGACGAGGCGCTCTCAGGGGAGGAGGCGGAGGTGAGGTGAGCTGAGGTGGGGAATTTGGCTGCTGCTGGTGCAGAGCACCCACCAATTTTTCCCTGTGGGTACTCCAGCCCTGGAGCACCCACGGACTCGGCGCCTATGCCAAGGACCAGGTCACAACACCAAGAGCAGGGAGCCTAGCACAGGCAGCCCCTTGGGGCAGGAACCACTGCTGCAGGGTGAATGCAGGTCAGGCTCACTCTGCAACACACACCCTGACCCCTCCTCTCCTTCCCCCCGGGGCAGCACCAGTTCTATGTTAGCCATTTCAAATGTTGGGAGATACGCGAGGTGGAAGCAGAAGGAAGCAGAATTAAGTCTACATAAGCATTCATAAATCTGGCATTTCCTAATTTTTGAGTGCTTAACTGCAATGTAAATAATATTCTTTTAACGTTGGGGGTCTTTTGTTTAATTCTTTTAGTACCAAAAGTGAATGTTCCTCAGTTTACTGTTTTACCAATTTCGTCTATGCTTTGAGACTTACTGATTTCAGATTGTGATTTGAGGCTTTTGTGCCTTACACTTAAATCTTTTGGTAGCTGATTTATCAGTGATCTGGAAACATGCATTCAGGGTTGGGATTAGGGTGCCAGAACTATGAGGAGCCCAGATCAATACAATTTAAGTCTGACTTTCCCTGAAACTGACCTTTAGGGATGTAGTGGAAAGTAGTGCTACTGTTAGGTATATACTTTTGCTGTGCCTGGCTCCTAATTCAGACTGAAATGAATAGGTGTAAAGGGCAGAGAGGAAAAAGAAATGCTAAGGGAAACAACTGAGTTTGCTGGAGACTTGAATCCTGAATCTGATCCAGGGCTGTATTTTTTTTTTTAAATACATGCATTGATAAGCATTTTAATATCCTGGAAATAAGCAAGTCTTCTCTTTCTTCTTTTCCTTTAAATTAAATGTGTGTGTGTGTGTGTAATTCAGATGAACAACAACAAACAAGATTTCAAACCCTTTTTCTTCTGTTTTCTTGAAGATTAGGGATAATTTTTATAACCAGTGCAGATTCCAATCAGTGTCTCATTTTTTTGCCCTTTCTTTTCCTTCTTTGTTTTCCTCAGGAGGAAAAAAACGGCCAGAAGGCATCGGAGGCCAAGGAGGTGAAACTATATGCCCAAGTTCCTCCTGTAGAGAAGATGGATGCATCTCTGTCCACACTTGTTAACTGCGAGTAAGTTCTGTTAAACAAACAAACAAACAAACAAACCTGGAAATAGTCAATTTTTAATCATTGCTTCTGGTTTTTTGAAGTCTAGGCTTTCTCTCCCCCTACATCTACCTCTAGATGTGAACAAAATATCTCTTCAGTCCAACACCACTCCTTTCTCCTAAGCTCTGTTCTTTCTCCCATAGAAACATACAGATGCTCTTCTGCTTAGTAATATCATTGCCACTTACTTGAGAAGACAGAACCTAGTTCTCTCAGACATTAACGCAAACTCAGCGTTAATACCAGTCCATTGAATGGCTGGTAGATGGCATTGAAGTGAATAATTTCTGTCCCATGTCTGAAGTCCACCAGGCTGTGGATGAGCGTGTGGTCCCTTTAGAGACTCCTGCACTGTTGTGGCTGCATAACCTCTTTGTGTGAAATTGTGAGCCAAAGTCTACACCACCACATCCAGATGCTCAGGCTTTCTCTAGGAACTGCTGTTCAGAAATAAAAGTCTTGAGGTTCAATCTCATATGGTAATAGTACCGAAATTAATTTGCTGCAGTATTACTTTCTTAACAGCATAATGACTGACTGGTCCTGAGGTCCTGGGTCTCCACAGGACTAGAAATCCTAGTATTAGGGCCTAGAGCATCCATGACAGCTCATAGTGCTGCTGTTCCTGGCATTGCTCTTGACCAAAATATCTCCAAGAGAAACACTGTAATGTTAGCTCCATCTGAATTAGGAAAGAGAAGGACAAAATAGAGCTAATTGGTAGTGTCAGAAAGAAAAGTTTGGGAAATATTGTAACCTGTCTTTGGTTTGAGCCAGGCACACAAAGGAGGATGCCACACATATGTTATAAAATTGGTGGTGGAATCCCAAAAAAGTGAAATTTAAATCTTACAGAGATGCGTGATTTGAGGAGAACAGGACTGTGCATGTATCCAGTGGTTTACTACATAATAAGAGAAGAGTAAAATGTGATTTCATTCTAACAAAATGTTATTTGTAAGAGGGCCTTCTTCTGATTCAGTGATTCCTGTTGCACTGTTAATATAAGCTGTTAATTATTCTTGCTTTTAAAGGAAGTTGTCTCTGTCTACAAACTGCATCGAAAAAATCGCCAACCTGAACGGCCTAAGTAAGTGATATGTCAATGACTGATTGTGTTTATATTCCAGCTGCTTGGATTAGATATGTTCCATAGCTTGTGACACATGGCCAACTATTGACATCCTGTTCTGATATCACCTTCCATTCCCCCGCTTCCAAAAAAATAAATAAATAAAGGGGACTCACCAAGAAGGTGGGAGACTTTGGTTCCAGTCCCCATTTCACATCAAGCAAAATGGGAATTTGAACCCACATCTTCGTTGAGTGCTTTAACCAATGGGCCATTGGCTATAAGGAGGCACTGTTGCCTCCATTTTCCTTAAGAAAGTGCTGACCTGGCTGAGGCACCTAACTCTATGAGAGAGTTCAGGACTGTAAATTCTGAGTGGTGGGGAGATGCCTCCCTCCAGCCTGGACTTATGTGCCTAGCTCCCTTTGAGGGATGAGGCTTAGGCCAGGTTGAATCATTTAATTGTGTTTTACTTAATGTCAGTATTACATTGGGGAAAATCTTGCTTCCTGCAAAGTTTGGGATTTCTGAGTACAAGAGTATTTAAGGAGTAATATTTTCCCCAATTGGACATCATTTCAGGTAACATCAGTTCACCAATTTTATATTTTAAGGTTTATAATAACTGAACAGATACTCAAAAGGCCAATGTTACGTGCTTTTGGAAAAGTATCCATAGTTTCTAATCATGGTTTCAAAGAACATGAGGATAATTTGGCTAGATCAGAGGTAGGCAACCTATGGCACGTGTGCCGAAGGCGGCACGTGAGCTGATTTTCAGTGGCACTCACACTGCCCAGGTCCTGGCCACCAGTCCGGGGAGCTCTGCATTTTAATTTAATTTTAAATGAAGCTTCTTAAACATTTTTAAAACCTTATTTACTTTACATACAACAATAGTTTAGTTATATATTATAGACTTATAGAAAGAGACCTTCCAAAAACATTAAAATGTATTACTGGCACGTGAAACTTTAAATTAGAGTGAATAAATGAAGACTCGGCACACCACTTCTGAAAGGTTGCCGACCCCTGGGCTAGATCAAGAGTCTTTTTCCAGGGGATGGGGAGTTTGGGAAATTCAAGGTAACATGGTTCCAATAGGCTTCAGGTTTACTGTATTTTGAGTGGCATTTACTTTTTCCCTTCCAAAGACGTCACCTAACTATCTTTTGACATTACACCCTATTGTATTCTTCGCACAAGAAAGTAATATGTCCAGGACTTGCATAGATCCTGGGATTTCATTAACAATTCCAGTTGCACCTGAATTTCTTCATGAAAGCCCATCTATTTCCCCTTCTCTTTCATCTCCTGTATATAGGTCTTCTGTCATCACAACCTTCCTTTACTTACAGGTGTGGCTGGCCAGGACAGGTCACTGTTGACCAACTCAAAGCCCATCCCAGCCACTCTAAACAGCTGATGTGCTTTCTCTGCAGCACCCATTGGTTCTTGAGTGGAATATTCATTTGCCTCATCATTAAATAGTACATACTGTATTTCTCATTATTGTGCAAACAGGAGAAAAACAAGATCATTAGGTAATTAATGCCTAGTTCAAATGCACACGGTGAGAAAGGGCTTGAAATAGCCATGGAAACTACTGATTAGAGGTTAACCTAACTAGACATTATAGAATGATTTTGTGCATGCATATATCTGGAAGAACAGCTGGAAATGAAGTTTCACAAAAAAGAGTCTTTGTGATAGCTTCAGATGTTCTGGCACATCACAAGAACAATTCATGGCTGAACAGGTATAGGCAATTTGAAAATAAATCTCATCAGAGTGTCTGTATTGCTACTAGAATCTCACGGGCCAAAATAGTTGACCTCTTTCTAATCAGACACTGGTTGCTATAAAGTAACACCAGGTATTGCCTCCTATTCAGGAATTGAGTCTGCCTCCTTAGTATTGGTCCCAATCCCTCCTGGTCTGGGAAGTAAGATCAGGACCAAAAATTTAATCTTGCTTCACGCACATGAGCACTAGAACACCAGAATGGCAGCCTGTTTTGTTCAATCCCTACCTGGACTGGATGTGAACAGGCAGCCTACAGATGAAAAACTTTCTAATACCCATACTTGAGCCATCAACTCCACCCATTCATTACAATCTATATATAGAACAGTATGTAGTTTGCTTCTGATATGTCATTCTTCCTTAATATAGCCTGTTCAGAATATAAACCTCTAGTTTGTGGTATGCAGTATGTTGTCAGATTTCCAACAGCTCTTTACATTTTAAGCACCAGTCATTTGTTAATAAGAAGCTCTTCTCCCTCCATTGCAGAAAACTTGCGGATTCTTTCATTGGGGAGAAACAACATAAAGAATCTGAATGGGCTGGTACGTCCCTTTTTGTAGTTTACATTTATTAAAATTAGCAATGAAGTGCTACATAATTCTTGCATCAAGGCATAGGGGAAGAGTGTTTTACCTACTCTTGCATCTCTCTTCACATAATTCAACCTTAATGCCTAACCATTTATTTTGTTTTCTTCTGCTGCCATCTTTGCACCTTCCTACATGTTGCTCATGATGCTTGGAGCAGTCTCCCATTTCCCTTGTGCCAGTCAACCACCCTCTCTTCACTGAAATCTCTCCTTCAAATGCCCTCCCTCTTTACAGACTTTAAATGCTAATCCATCAAATAAAACATTTAAATCCCCCAATAAGCTTAAGAGGAACATTTTTCTTTTCAAATATGCATTATCTGCTACCCTTATTGTCTCACTCAGCCAACTTTCCCAGACTCCTTTGCTATTGCTTTTGTTGTTTTTCTAACCTGGGATATGATCTTGTAAGGCCTTCCACACACAATTCCCATAACATGAGATTCTGCACACTAGAGCGGGCTCTTAGATTGTAAGATCCATTGGTAAAAAATGCAGATTCTCTGTCTATGTAAAGCATCATAAACTCCAGTGGCATTATATGAATTATAACTTCTACTCCCTTTGCTTATATGAATCTCATCTCCCGCCAGAAGGTGCTTTTAGTATTGTGGTCAATCACCGCACACATTGGCCTGCCTATAAACCACATTGTGACTCTCTACCCACCCATCAGAGGGGTGATTGGCACACTGAACAATGGAATAAAAGGCATGTGGCAGAGAGGCAAGGGTAGAAATATATATAACAAGGCAAAGATCTAGAGGAGAGGAAGCAGATCAGGGTCAATTTTATTACCTTTGTGTTAAGATGTCTGTATAATTAAAAGCAAAGAAATAAAGGAAAGAGTTTGTTCTTCAAGAGCTTCTGTGCATTTCTGCTTGCAGGATATGGCTTTTCCAGGCAGTTCCTCCACTCAACACCAGGGCTGCTGTATCCCACAGGTGTGAATGCACAGAGACGACTCTGAAGGAACAACAGTTATGGTTGTTTCTTTCTCCTCTTGCTGGAGGATTGCTGAGGATAGAAAGTGAAATTTGAAACCTGCAGCTATAAGCATGCACTTGTCTGAAACTATACAATCCCTTATATTACATACTAAACCCTCTAAAACAATTGATGAACTGCAGTCGTCTAGCACTGTAGAACTCACGGCATGCAGCTAAAATAGCTCCTTTCTCTCCATATGCCTTGAGTAGAACTCTGCTCAGATGTTCAATATATCTTGCTCGTGTCTTAATTTATTTTTCTAAACAAGCTGAGAGATGTATTTCAAAACTTGGGATTTTCTTTCCTTGAAGTTTTGTCATCCAGAATTAGGAACCTGCTTAAAAGAAAACAAGGAATATTGAAAGATATGGTTTGGTTTGTTGTGTGACATAGCATCTGGAGGGGAGAAAGGGAGCAGAGATAATCTGGGAAATATAGGAAGACTTACTCTCACTTTTCTGAGAGGTGTTATCATTTTCCAGGAGGCAGTTGGAGATACATTAGAGGAACTGTGGATCTCATACAACTTAATTGAGAAGCTGAAGGGCATCCATGTCATGAAGAAGCTGAAGATTCTCTATATGTCCAATAATTTGGTGAAAGATTGGGGTAAGCCTAGGCTCCTAGTTTCTCTTCTGAAGTTTCTTACTGAGTATGGTGAGTGTGCATCAGCTGAGACAGCTTGGGTCAAAGTGAGGAAACTGGCTCCTAAGGTTCTGAGTGGGCAAGTTTAGCATGGAGACTGCAGAGATGAACAAGCTGTTCAGATTACCTGCTCATACAAGAGAATGTAAAAAATATTGAGAAAGTCTGTTTATTCAACTTCTGTGTCATGTGGGGTTTGTTCTTTGAACTATGTATCTGACTCATTGCTTTTATCATCTATCACCTGCATTCTTCATCCTGGTACCCAATTCGTACCCAATAAATCCATATCCTTCCTCACCTAAAAACATCCTGGCTGTGTCTGTGCAGGTATTGAAAGGCAGCCTTGGTGCAGATGTGCTTTTTGTGTTCCACAGTCTATTTCTAACATCATCTTTTGTGATTGCAGCAGAGTTTGTGAGACTGGCAGACTTGCCATTACTGGAGGATCTGGTGTTTGTGGGCAATCCACTGGAAGAGAAATACTCTGCCGATCAGCAGAGCAGCTGGGTCGAGGAAGCAACCAAACGAGTGACCAGGCTGAAAAAACTAGATGGTGAGCTTTAAGCAGCAGCTGGGTGGCATTTATTATACAAGATCTTTTGCTTAGTGTAATGAGAACAGTAGGGTATTGGCTCAGCACCTCAAAAGTACAACTGTGAGATCTGGAGGAGGGGTGGGAACCAACTCAATGAGCAGCATTCTTCCTTTCAACACTTACTCTACTATGTGTTCACCTCTGCACAAGCAAAATTGTTCAGCCATAGCCTCAACTTCTTCTGAGAGTGGATTTTCGAGTGTTTGAAAGAGGGTGAGTGCTGTGGAGCTCCTCTGAATTGGCTTCAGCCTTCAAAGTGACTTCATTTACCACAAAGCCTATTTCAAATTAGACCTGTCACTTTGCATCACTAGCACTTCAGAGAGGGTCTTGCTCTGATGTGTTGAACTAGTATCCAGTCAAAGTACTCATAACAGCATAACTTAGAGGTGAACTGAAATGTGTTTTGATTTTTTGATAGACAATATTCGTTAAGATTTTAAATCTCTTGTGGAATTCACATGTTGACTTAATGATGAGACCCCAGTAATGTAAGTGGATTTATCTCCTAACACCCATGTTCAGGATTCTGGGTTTTCCCACAAGAGATGGTGAGAGGGAAAACACCTAGATCGTAGCAACGCGGTATGTTCTTTACCTTGATTCTAGGGCTAGGGATATCATCAGCTCTTTCAGGGGAGACCCAGAATTCCAAGCTCTTGTCCTGGCAGGTAATAAAAGGGGAAATGATTTTCAAATATTGTGTTTTGTTTTTAAGCTTATTTAAAATTTTATGTTAATGGCTGATGATCATAAATCTTTCTGGTATTTATTTAAAAAGCAGCTCACTTCTCCTTTAAGGCAAATCTAAAGAGCTTCTCTGTTTGAATGGCTTCTAAAGAATGGAGAGTAGTTTGGATAATAGTGGACAGCAAGTGGGAGAAGTGGGCAGGGTGGGTAGCAGCTGGGAAGTGAGTGGTGAAAGCAGCAGTAGGAGAGGCAGGCAGGCAAATGAGTGAAGAATACAGTATCAGTGTTGGGAGCAGAGGATGAGAAGTCAGAGCCTGAATTATTGAAGAGGTGGGAGGAAAGAGGACACTGAGACAAGGCCAGAGAGAAATGTTGATATGAAGGATGGGCTGGAGCAACAGGTGCTGTGTGAGATGAGTAGACAGCTGAATAGAGAAGCTGGTATGAGGCATGTATTTGTATGATCAAAGGGGTAACCCTTGTTTACATAACGACACTAGTGCACTGTTAGAGTGGCACACACCAAGGTTTAAGAGTTAATCAGTGTTCCTCATACCCTGTCAGCACGAGATCATGTACCTCCAAGAAGAAGGTGTGCAGCTCTCCTCTTGGGGTGGCTGCATTGTGGTGTCTCAACACAAACACTGTGCTTTCTCCAATGACCCAGCCGGGCAGAACGCTGACCATTCATTATTGGTAGGCCATTCTTTAATATACTGTAGTCCCTGCTACTCAAGAAATGGGAGCAACAGCATAGAAGAGAGCTCTTAAGCTGAGGCCTGGGGTAGTGAAGGGAGAACCAACAGTTCGAATCAGGAAGGGAGGGGGATATTCAGACGCATGGGAAGCTTGATTCGTTGTCTTCAGTTAAAAAGCAGTGGCAAAAGGCTGTTTTGCTCGTGGCGGCTTAAACTTGTTCTTGCTTCTCCTCTGCACTCCTAGTTGACTAGCATTAGTGGGCACTGCATCAGCGATTCTTAGCAGACGTTTTCTCTCTCTCTTTTAGGTGTCCCAGTTATTAAACAAGAAGAAGGTGAAGAAGGAGAAAACTAACACAACTCTTTCTTGTGTGGTATTATATTATTTAAGTTTCTTCAGAGCAATTCAGCACACAAAGCTTTTGTATAAATGTTTGTTTCAAAGAAAATCTATGGACAATTTTTTTTTTAACTAACTCATCTCCATACTCTCCTTTCCTCACCCAAAGAGTTAATTACCAAAACATGGGGACACTAACTTTGTACATTTCATGTGCTCTTCTGTGAGGACTATTGAAAGTGAGATTGTCTGTCTGATTAATGTAATGAGAGACCTTAACTAAAACTACATACTGATTTTTATCCCGATTAGTGATGATTGTAGATCTGTCTTTCTGGTTATGATAGAACCGTTTTTCTTGTTAACCGTGCAGCTGAACTTTTTTTTTTTTTTTTAATCATTTGAAACATGGAGACCAGAACAACAGTGTTTTGTTTTACACACTCTTTGCAGGCTAGGCTTTTTGTTATTTTTTAATACTGTCACAGGTAGAAACAGTTACTAACTGTAACTGGTTCTTCGAGATATGATGCAGATGTGTGTGCGCACTCAGCACGGAGCCTTTTGCCTAGCAGTACCTGTAGAGGGGCAGCATTTGCGTCTTGTGGCTGTGGGCCCTCCCCATGCTATATGAGGCAGGGCCACCCCGACCCCCCTCAGTTCCTTCGCACCAAAAGCCTATGAGAGGAGACTCCGATGCAGAGGGAATAGAGGGTGGGTCGTAGAATACACGCCTGCATCACATCTCGAAGAACCACAGTTACAGTAAGTAATCATTTCTTCTTCTTCAAATGGATGCAGACATGTATTCTGCTTTGGTGACTTCTAAGCAAGCACCTCAATCTGGAACCGGGACTTGGAGTCTACTGCAGTAGGGATTGTTTTTAAATCTTCCGCCCTTCTGAGGCCTTTGTTCCCTTTGGAAGATGCAGTAGTAACATAATGGTCCATAAATGTATGTGTGGACAACCACGTGGCCACCCTGCAAATGTCCACTATGGAAATGTCACTGAGGAACGCTATGGACAGCACTTGCACCTTAATGGAGTGAGCCTGTATCTGCGGAAGAGGTGTAGCCGAAGCTATCTCATACTCAGTCTTGATACAGCATGTTATCCATCTAGAGATGGTCTGTGTAGAGACCACTTGCCCCTTCATGAAGGCTGCATGTGACATGAACAGGCGAGGTGAAGTATGTACCGGTGGTCCTGTCGAGATAAAAGGCTAGACATCGCCTGACATCCAGAGAATGGAGATGCAGTTCTTCTGGGGAAGAGTGCGACTTAGGAAAAAACACAGACCGTGAGAAGGAGCTGAGGGGGGTTGGGCGGCGCCACCTCATATAGTCAGGGGAGGGGCCACAGCCACAAGGTGCATGCACTGTCCCTCTACAAGTACTGCTAGGCAGAAGTCTCTGGTCCAGCGTGCTAGGCACACACACACCAAAGTGGAATACACGTCTGCATTTACTCAAAGAAGAATCACTACCCCTCAACACTTCAAGAACATGTGAGGCTGTCTTTTCTGCCCTTCAGAGCTCTGCCAGTTATCTGTAGCTTGGTAGGCCCAGTAGTTGTCATGGGCTCATGTTAAAAAAGGCAGTGAATGGTCTAATGATCTCCTGTCATTAGCAGTGGACCTATAACTGATCATCTTGAACTGCACTGGAACTCAAAACTTCATTACTGAGAAGGCCACGACTACCTTTTGATATATTTGTTTTTAAATGAAGCAATGGAAACTCTTTGCATAGTTTTTGGTGGAATTTAAGTACTTATTGGTTTTTTCTTTACATTGTTATAAGAAATTAGGCACTTTAGATTTGAATACATAGACTTTTACTAGCCAATAGCTGGCTTGTGGTACTAGCCTGAGCATGACTTTCTTTTTAGCTGACTGATTAATGTAGTCCTTCACAGCTCTGGAATATTCTACTAAACTAAGGAGGTTGATAGCTGTTCAGAAACAAACAAATGTACAAAAGACCTGGACTTGAGGGTATTTTTATAAGCTTTGATTGGGGGGTATTCATTTGTTTCTAAAGCACAGATGTAGGCAGGTGAATGAAAGGTTTAGGTAGCTGCTGGGGAAAGGACAGAAGAGATTAGAAGTAGGAATTGGAAAATAAATATTGATAAAGAGCTAAACTGCTTTGCCACATGATGACATCTTAGTGAAGTCCCCAGATGTGACAAGTAAATCCTTTTAAAATGAAATGCATGAAATGATGATTAGAGAAAGCACCACTGACCCCTAGAAAATGCATAAAATGACCTAAACAGGCCTTTTATCAGCTCAGATTGCTAAAGTTCTGGGTTTACTTTCCTATTCCTGGTACCAATTCAGTTTAATCAGATTAAAATGGCAGCAATGAGCATATTGCTGTATGAGGAGCAGAATGAGTGTGGGAGAGAAGCAGAACCTCGCTCGTAATTTGTCTTGTGTTTCTAAAGCTGAAGCTGTGGCTGGATTTTTGGAATCCATGCTCAAAGATAGGAAAGTGGTGATGCAGTTGGCCCCAGGCAACAGCAGTATTCAGCTCCTGTTATGGTAGGCAGTACCATTACTTTCCCCGAGTCTAACTCTGGTAGAATTCCAGCTCTGACAATCAATTTCTAAGTGACCAGTGTGAAGTAGAAGACTACAGGCAAAGCAATTCAATGCTATTAACTTCTTTATAGCTACTCTGTACATTCCCACAGGAATATGTATGCCATATATGCCCAGTAATTGCCCGGTCATTGCAGGTAAGACTCAAATCTAATTTTAGGGTCTTTTCTTCCTTTTTAATGAACAGATGCAGAGAGTCCTCTGTCTTTGACATTCTTCATCTAAGATAAAACTTTTCCAGACAGCCTGCTGTGCTGCCTTGAATGCAGTCTGACTCTATTCTCAGTGGTCCTGTTGGTCATCTTATAGCCAACTTGCCATTCAAAAGTAATTTTCTAGGATTGCAGTCTCTACTGATGATCAGGACAAGACAGTACTGGCCATAGACAATACTGTTGGGAGATGGGTAAAGCTGGGAACTTTGTAGACAGCTAACTGTTGTTACCAGGCTTGTCATTTTGATCCCTTTCAGCACTAAATTCATTGAGAGTTAGTAATTAACAATTCTTTGGACAGGAGGTGGCTTTACACATTATTTTTAAACCCTACGTTGATGATATACTCAGCCTCTGCTGCCGTCAACTCTTGTGTACAAGAACAGTAGGCTAGATTTGTGCCCTTGAATACTGTAGTTAAAATATTAGCATTTCTCGGTGCAAGCCAAAGCCTGGGTGAGTATGAAACCTGACTAAATACTGCTAGCAAATGGAATTGCCAAGTAGCAACAGTCCTCTTCACATATTTTACAAACTCCTATGGAGGGTTGAGGAGGATTTTCAAAGTAATCTCTTAAGGAAAGCATCAGTCAGTGGGGACCTACTTTAGAATTGATTCACTCCTAGTCGCTGAAATGAATTCCCTTCAAAAGTCTTGGTGTCCAGGTTTCTTAAAGTAACACATTCTGAAGCTGTTTGCACATGTGTAGCTTCAGTGCTAGTAGTAGGAGGTGGTTAACTGTAGTTTCTGTAATTCCTTTAGAGCGCTGCGTAGCACTTCCAGTTTGGGTTGTTTGCTGCAGAGCCATGACCAGAGCACAGCTAGCAAAAGTGACTCTGTCAGAGAAGTATGCCCTCAGGCACACTGAGCTTTGAGGCTGCCTCTGGCATATTCATGTAATGCTATTGCCCTCTGCTTTTCTTCTCCTTCTACCAATAGTGCATTCTCTGGCACTGGGTGGGAAGGAAGGGGTTAAGGAGGGGGGAAAAGCAACTCCAAACAGTTGACAATAGCTCTAATACACATTTGAGAAGAATATGCTATCATGTAGCCTGTGAGTATGGCCATCCTCAGAACAGTGGGCACAGAAGTAGCCATTTGGCTTTGTCATTTTAGTTAAGCATTCACCCATGGTATTAAACTAGCTATAGCCTCTTAACGTCCTTTTTTGTGGATGAAGGGCGGGTATGAAAAACACTTTCCGATGCTACCCACAGTCCTGCTGGTTGATTTACCTCCATGTAGAGTCGTTGTAGTGTGCAAGTACACAGGCAGCATTTCCCAAGTCAGCGTCAACATTTGAGAACAGACTAGAAAGGTGCAGGAGAGGGGATTAGCACAAAACAGCGATATACTGAAAAGATTTGCAGGATAATCCAGGGTGATGGTTACAGAACAAAGTGCAATTCCTGCCACCTCTGTCTTAAATATTAACAGTATCTGTACAGCAAAGTCCAAGAGCAGCTCTTACAACCATTAAGGAATTGGTAGAATTGTGCTGGCCTTTTTGTGCTGCTGCTTGTGAATACAATGAAAATTCACCGTTGATGGGGTTAGGCAGCCAATCTCATTGACATTAAAGTACATTTTATAACACAAAATTTATCCTGTAATAAATGTGAAATGGTAATTTAGGTGCAGTGGGGACAGGAGGGGGAGTAACATCCTTTCTGATAAGACAAGAACTGAAATATCAGACTTATTTGAGAGCATTTGCTAAGGAACGCACCAAATGGGTTTCCTTTACTGTCAGCTGAAAAAGCTTTTTACCAAAATCTGATTTTTTCCCCTAACAGTTGGCAGGAAAGCCCAGCTAAAGTCTCGCCTTGCCTAATGTATTATGCTTACTCTTATGAACAAATCAAACTTTACATTTGCAAAATAAAGTGAAGGGGGTTGATTTTTTTTAAAAGAAGATTTGCACTTTAAAAATTATGCACTGGATGTTGGTGGAAAGTATGGCAGATATGTAGCCGTAAGGAGTGGGGCCTACCAGTTAGGAGCCTAAGTACCTTTCAGGATCTGGGCCTAGCAGAGCAGGTTATTGAAAGGATTTCCTTACTCTCTGATCTTCCATGTCTCACCACATCTGTTATGATACGTAGCACCTAGTGATTTGATCATGGGTGAAAGGAGCACCCATGTAAAATTCTCAAGCCATGTGGAATCCTGCTCTCCCGCACAAACATAGTGTGGTCTCTCCCCACACTTCCCCCCTTTTTTTCCTTCTTGTAGAAATTTGCTACATTAAAGCAGAGTGTCAGTAAATGGATGGGTGTTTCCACGCTTGCCCACATATTGTCAGTCGCCAAGCAGCCAATGCTTGGCTGTAATTTCAGTAATTACACTGAAAACTGTTGCTAGAATGTGAGAAGGGAACTTAAAGCCAGCAGTGCTCAATCTGTGTGTGGCTCACTCAGGTTACGTGATGGGTACTCGTGACTAGCCCAAGCTGCTGAACATGCCAGCACAGCCACACTGCTATTTTTAGCATGCTAGCGTGAGCTAAGGTAGCACTGCTGCCTAGGTTGCACTGGGAAGCATGCACCCAGCTGCAATGCAGACATGAGAAGTCTCCACTTCTAGAACAAACTCCAAGTGGGAGAGCAGATTTAACACCTAGTTTGTTGGTAATCTTTTATATACAAGTAATTTTGTAGCATGACCAAAGTGTTAAACTTGCTGTGTATTAAGTTATTTAGGCCTAAATTCTAAATGTTACTTTGTGAAGTGTGTTCATAAATAGTAATAAATGTTATTTTATAAAGAAAAAGTGCCTCCCTGTTGTGTGTGATGATGAGCAATAGTTTGGCTTAAGGACAATTTATAGAACCTTGTATCTTATCCTCCATTTTTGTTCACATCCCTGTCCTAGCTTTACAGCATAAGGCTTTAGTGAAATGGTCTTACTCTTAATCCTCTTTATCCCTTTACCTTTTGTAATAGAAAATGTGACTTCGGCCCAGTCCCACTAACTCATCACCACTTCCCCTCTCACAGAAAAATCCTCTGTTTAATATTCTGAAATGATTGTAAAATGGTCTGGAAAGCTTACAGAGCCTTGGTGTATTTCTTTAAGTTTATACTGCCTGAGTGGCTCTTGCAAAGCCAAACTTCTTACTCATCCATTACCTCAAATTTCCTTCCAAGGTCTTGTCTACATTAGGTTTGCTAGGATAGCTATGGCAATAAATTGTCCTACTGAGGACACAACTTATACCAGTTTCCGGAATGAACTAAGCCCTACTAGCAAATGCATGTTTTTGCCAGTATAACTCTTCCTAAACCATGGGCGTTGATGGTATAAAAATGTCATTAACCAATATTACTAGATTGACAACATTTTTAAGCACAGTCCTGGCCTTAGTAACCAGCCTAAGTATGGAAAAATACACAAATTAGGTGAGGAAAGAGTGGGAATGGTTGATTTAACCAGTTGCTTCCTTTTCTTAAAGGAAGTGGGTCCCATTTTGAGACTTCAAAATTTGATCTCTGACCCTTTGTAATGGTCCAAACTTAGCGAAATGAAAAATCTGCATGGTTTAACCATTTCAGGGCTACACAGTCTACTTTTCAAGGCCGACACTGGACCCATTCTAATGTAGGTCCAATTTTAACAAATGTCCCTCAGACTTTGATTATATTGTTTAAAAAGCCACAGTGTTTAAGTAAGCACTTTGTTTTGCGATCAATAGCAATTCTGCTCCCTCTAAAACAACAGTTAAACAAAACACCACATGTGCTTCTTTAACTGCTGCCCTTGATTAGAAGCATCCCTCATTTAGACCCCATCTACACTGGAGCTGGAGAGCCGTGTTTAAGCTACCCTGTTTCCCCGAAAGTAAGACATCCCCCGAAAATAAGACCTACTTCCAGTTTTGCCTCTCGCTGTAATATAAGGCATCCCCCGAAAATAAGACCTCCCCGATAATAAGGCCACCCCCGAATATAAGGCCCCGAAGCTCCAGGAAAAATAAGACCTCCCCTGAAAATAAGACCTAGCGCATCTTTGGGAGCAAAAATTAATATAAGACACTGTCTTATTTTCGGGGAAACACGGTATGTATTAGATAAACCTTCTTCTAACACAGCTTGGCCATTTGCCATGGAATAAAGGTTTAAGTAGCTACACATTTACTATATAAGCCACAGGGGAAAGTAATTTAAGTTTAACTATGTGAGGCACCCTTGTTTACTCATCGTTTATTTATTTGTTAACATGCCAGCAAGACGCTGACTGTATAAAATTTTAGTGATGCACCTGTTTTGGTTACGAATCCAGGCACTTAAATGCAATGACAATGAGCACTATATAAACACCTAACTACAGTAACTAAAGACTATTTTTTAAGCCACAGGAATTATTATATTTATTAGGCATCACAGCTAAGACACCACCAGCTACAGGCAAAGCTGTGCTGGTTCATCAAGTAAACAAGATCAAACTCCTTCAAAGAGATGTAATTTCTGGATAAAAGAACACGTGTTTATTTCCATGTGCTTATTTGCCAAAATGGAAGAGTTAAAAAAAACAAACCCAAACCTGACACGAATGTAAACAAGCAAATTATGGAGCAGTATGTAGTTTGCAGCTGGAATAACTGCATCCTGTGCACTCAAGCATCAAACATGGGAGATGTATTACTGCTAGCTCTAGGACTGCTGGAGGAAGTTATTCTAGCATGTTTTTTCCAATGCTACCAATTTACTGATCTTTCCTGGATTTCACACTTCAGGCACCCGTCACTGAAATGGAGTCAAGCCACCACCATTTCATCTCCCCTAGCACTTGGCACGTAGCTGTGGTTTTAGGAGCTTGTAATGCCAGAAGTAGAATCCTATCACTTATTTACATCTTGGGAGTTGACCTGGAACCACTTTTCATGGGCTTCTGTAACTGTGCACTAGGTTTTCTAGTTTGCATACATAAACTGAAAGCCTATAATTTAGAACACCAGAATTGGCATCTCTGAAAAGGGTGGGAAAAAACAGCAAACTCCTAGGACCAGTGCGGTGTTAACCAGACAGAGAATCTGAAACCGATTTGGTCCTTCTCTCCATGCTGGGAGGGTGTTCAATCTGTCCTGAAGAACTGCATTTTGAATTGTTTTACTGCAACCCTTCTGGCTGCTTCAGGAGCAGTATTGTAGACAAAATTCTCACTGTTAATTGCTTTCCTGGATGTGACGAAGTTGCTGCAGGTCAATATGTTATCTTGGGAAAGGGGTATATAGAGAAAAATGGAGACAGACTCTTGAGGATTCCTTGGGGTGACTGGGACTTGCAGGAGCTATTGTGAATTTTTGGATCACTGATCATACAAGGCAAAGGAGATTGGTAACATGAACCAGAACTGTTGTCTGTGTGTTACATGGACCACATTTAAGGATGCTTCAGACACCATAACAGCTGAGATACAGCCCTTTCCACCTTCTATCTTAAAATACTCAACCAAAACAACAGAAACTTCAGCTATAAAACTTATTTTTAAACCTTATTTAATAAAAGGTTTAAAAAGATACAGAGGGACATTAAGTAAATAAGTTACATGGGTACATTACATCACATCAGCAAGATTTCCTTTAGTGTATTAATATTTTATAAAAAGAGCACAAAAAATAAATTCAGTCTGATCTATCACAACTGTACAGCAAAAAAAGGTAAATATTTTATATAGATATGTACACTATTTTAATATGTAACAGTCTTTTAAAAGGTGCCCTAAGCAGCAAACACACAAAAAGGCAGTGTCTGCTCATTTGTTAAAATAAAAGTAATATACTTTTTATAATAAAGCATTTATACAGTAATTACAAAGGCTGAGACTGTTCCTGTACAGTACATCACCAAATGTAAATCAGAACAAAATAGGGTAAAACGCACAAAAAAAACCTATTTGTATCAAATCTAAGCTACAAGGGGAAAATAATACACTTTGAGAAGCTGGCGAACATGGAAAGAGGTTTTTAAAAATATGCAATTACATTTTATAAAAATATATGCCTTCTCCCAAACTTAAGGAGCTGGGATTTTCCAGGCTCAGCTGTTGATGGAATCCCCTGTTCGAGACAGAATTTTTTTTTTTTTTTTTTTGGACAGCTGGGGATTAGAATTTTGTATTTCTCCCAACAACTGACACAGGAAAGAATGCGGGTGAATGAAGCAGCTGAACCCAAATGGAAAATTTACAAAAAACACGCTTCTCATACAAAACAAAGCTGGCAGTACAGACACTGCTTCCTAATCTCTGAGAAATTTAATAAACTTCAAAAGTGTACACTGGAGGAGAATACAGTTTGTGTTGGCATGTTAGGGGAAAGAGTGCATGGGAAAATGTTCTAGCTTTTAACTGACAGCAGTAATCAGTAAATTATAGAGCTTTGCTTAGAAGACACTATCCTGGGGCTAGAACATTGTCATAATATCAAGTTCTCCTGTTGTAGACAAATACTGAAAGGAAACAAAGATATTTATGGACATAATCCACACAATATTTACTTTAAAAGCAGGAGACTTCTATATCATTATGATTTTCTAGACCAGTGACTGGTAGAATGGGTACACCAGCTAACAGGCAGAGACATTTGTAAAAAGGTGCATTCTGTGTGGCTTAGGAAACACTTGTTTTTGTGTGTCAGCCACTTTATTCTTAATCTTAGTGTACTATAACTAAAAGCTTCATCCAATTAAATTCTTAAAGTCAATAAATAAAAATCAGCCACCCAGAAATCTGGTTAGCTAATTTTAATTTCACATTTCAACATCATCATAGAGATGAACAGATATTTTTAACAGACACTTTAGGTTCAGATTTCAAAGTTACCCTTTACCTGCTGTCATATAGCTGTGTTTCTACTAGTCTCTAGCTATCAAATACCACGCTAGTAAACATATTTACCCCTGCATAGCCATTCAAAACACTATGTGCCACGGTAGGCTTTTTCATTTGTTTGTTATTATTTTGTAGCATCTTGGTAGACTTGAGATACATTTTCCTCAGAGCCAAGTACTCTCAGATCAGTTTTACCTGTTCAGTCCAGCCCGAAATATAACTGTGCTGAATAAATAAAAATGTGGAATTGCAGCTAAATTGCAACATACCAGAGCTACAGTAGATTTGCATCTCTCCTTATATAACTACAGCTATAGAAACAAACACACTGCTACAAAACTGAAATGCTGTCCCTATGCAGATCACACCAGACAGCAGGTGTAATACTGAGTGCTTATAAAGCCAGGAACACTGTAGGAAGGCAAAAGAGAAGATTTCCCACATGCACCCTGTCAGTACACCTCAATGGCATCCAGTGTCTGGTAGATTCAAATGGGTAATGTTTAAAATATGGCCAAATAGCAAGTAGGTTTACATTCTCACTTGACCTCCAACAGTGAAAAGGCTATTACACTAGCCTGTTTACACATGCAGAATTGCAATCTACAAGGGGATTTTATTTAAACATTGAATTTGTTCCCATAGAAAAGGCACTCTCTGTTAAGCAACCCCCACCAAACGTACTAACTCTACCTATTCCACCTCCAAACACACTGAATTAGAACAGACTGACAAGCTGCAAAAGGTTAGGAGAGAAGATATCTGCATGGATGAAAAAACAACCAATGTTTGATTCATTAATATCTAATAAATCCACTAATTTTGTGCATTAAAAAAAAAAAAAAAAAACCTTTCTACAGAGCAAAATCAATCAGCGCCCATGTCTAGATGGATGTCCCCTGGTATAAGAGAAAGAGGTAAAGAAAATCTAAGTAAGGAGCTAGTCTACTGGCTCCTAGAAATAGAACTTGCTATTAATCCCATAAGGAAGACTAAGTCAATGCATAGAGTAATTGCATGATCTGGTTGTTTCACCCTGTACTTCCTCACCCCTTCCCCTCCTGACTGACCACTACCATCATTTGCCATGTCATAGCTACAACCAGACTGCGAGTTCTTCCTGGCAGTGACTAGACTTTGTTCTTTAAAGCACCAAGCATACTTTGGGAGCATTTTAAAAATACTAAATCATTTTACTCAGGGCATAATCAGGGAAGGAGCGTAAGAGATAAAAGAACTGTATTTAATTTCTGTTCAGAAAGGAAGGCATTTTGGGGGCACATTAGACGGTGTGTCCCAGAATCCCTGTCCTATATGGAGGATTTTCCACAGCAGAGCAGATTAATGATTCATCTAGTTTGGAATTTTTACCTAGCTTCAGGGGAAGGTAAAGAACAACTCACCTAGCTAACTCTGCACTGTTCTCACTGGGAAAGCAAAAGAACATTTTCTGACCCATACAATTTACTTAGCCGTATCTTAATTTTCCTAGCTAAGAATTCTAGAGGTTGTGATATTATATAGCCCTTTCTGAAATCCTGCCAGGGTATCTGACGTCATGATTTCCAGAGTGGCTACATGCTGTTGTATTTCTTTGTATTTGTTCTAACTGCACTGCCCTTGAATTTTAGAGATTGTTCCCTTGTTCCATTATTATGGAATAAAGGAGAGAGACTGATAAGTTTCCCTTTATAACTTTCATAATTTTCAATACCTCAAATCAAGCCTCCTCTCCAACACAATGATCCTAGTGACTGCTCTCTCTCTCAGCCCATATAAGTCCAGCTGTATCTCCACTTATTTTTGTTGCTTATTTCTGGGCCTTTTTGATCTCCACTTTATAACAGGACAGAGTACTCCAGGTGTTCAATATGATGGTATATGTTCTGCATTATTTTCAATCCCTTTTAAAATGCACCTAATCGTCCTATTTGCTTTTTAAACTGCTGCATTGCTCTCTAATTCCCAGAGTCTGGCATTTATTAGTGATTTTCCAATCTTCTGGAAAGAACTGCCATTTTAAGGCTTAATGGCATTGTAACCTTTTACTGGAATTTACGTCCAACCCTGAAAATGGATCATTAGCAGATGTGAAGAATTCAGAAGTGACTTATTTTGAGTAGAACATAATACACAGCTACTTGACTTTTTTCTCTCCTTGACACAGCACTCCAAATATTCAGTTATTTACAGCACTGCTGGGATAGCACAGAGCATGCAGAGTGTGCCCAATTTTCAAATAAAAATATTCTTTATTAATAATTAATATTTAAATTCTTAAGATTTGCTGCTTGAGCGTTTCTTGTGAAAATTATTTGCTTTTGGTTCTCTGCAGTTTGCTAATGAATAATTAATAGCAGGTGACAGGCAATCTGCTTCCACATTCCAGTCCAGACCAGTTCACACAGTGACAAATGGGTTTTATAGGATTGCACACGGAGATCTGGATTCTGGACTGGAAGCCGGCTTTTTGATCCCCAAACTGGTATAAGCCCAGGCTAGTTACAGAAGCTAAATATGCGGGTGGAAAGAGGGGGCATTTCTTGTCAATTAAAATGATTAACATTTAAAAAATACTAGTCAATTAACTATATTTATTTTTATTATAAAGGAAGAAGCCTTCCTAACTAAGGAAAAGGAGCTGTGCAAAGATGAACAGCTTAAAGAGTAGGGTATCAAATATATGGCTTGAGGACTTAATTAGGCAGTGAAACAACTGTAGCTGCCAAAAAAGGAGATGCTCCCAAGGTCTGTGGAGGAGGCTCTGGTGCCAGGGGGCAAAAGAGCCAGGACAGGCAGGTGACAGGCTGGAATCTGAACTATATTAAATTGTAGTTGAACAAGCACAAGGCATGAACAAGCACAAAGGCATTCTTACCTGAAACTTATCCAGCAGCTTGGAGAGCCTATTGCAAGTCAGCCAGATCAGGGACAACCTGCTGTCATCTACTGGAACTAGCCAAGCAGCACTGCTCAGGAATGCACAGGCAATTAACTTATCTTACCACCAGATGCCACTACTGAACTGCACGTGATCCGATGTGCATTGCACTAGCATCAGAAAACTGGCAATTCACTGCCACATTTAAACATTTTATTACAAACTACTGCTCTTTGCTCATGCAGTTAAGTGCCACATAAATATCAGCACATGATGTTCCTCCGGAGGTGGGAGTGAGAACTGGCTGCCTGCAGATACAAATGCTTCACAGTACTACGGAGGCTTCACTGCAGGGTGTTGTTGCCACTAAATCCAATTTGCCTCTTCAGTTATTCTCACTGGCTCCTGCCGATCTCCCCATTTCTTCTCCCTATACTTATAATGAAGGGCAGAGGCCATGAAAGGAGCCAGTTACTCTCTTCTGCAATGGATGCAGCACAAGGAAACAACTGGATTCTTTATAGAGAGACAAGGTGGGTGAGGTATTATCTTGTATGGGCCAACTTCTGTTGGAGAGACAAGCTTTTGACCCACACAGAGCTCTTCAGAAAAAGAAGAGCTCTGTGTGGCTCGAAAGCAGTGGTGCAAGTAGAAATAATTTCTTGCTGGTACTGCACTCATGGGAGGGACACAAGGGGGGGGGGCACGTGACCTCCCCAAGTGACTCCTCCCCACCCCGAGCTTGGGGCCCCCACGCTCTCCGTCCCCTCTGATACCTCCCCTTTGTATATACAAACATCAACATGGTTAACTACTCACTTTCCCCCCAAATATGTAGGATTCAGTCTGTTTATATGGAATATGGGAGTTGGGTGAGGAGCCATTTCAGCCCACGTATGACTTATTAAAAGACAAAATTTATGGTACCCAAACATTGCATTTCAATGAGGAATTCAACTTCCTTTATAGGAACAGACTCCTGAAACTTTTACCAGCCCCCAAAAGTGGTCCATAGTCATGCAAATAGTCCCATTATCTTTAATGGGATTGATCAAATGATTAAGGGGTTTACAGGATTAGGTTCCAAGTTTGTAAATTGTTCTGGGTGAAACTGACAATGCCTAAGCTGTCAGATCAGAAGGAGCTTCATTTAAATAAAGGTGGGCAAATGTGTGATAAGTCTTAGCTCCACTGCTAAGATGAGTAACATATTTTCAGTAGAGTTCTTGTCAGATTCCTGAGGCAGCTGGTTTAAGGCTGTCAGTGTCCGGCATTATAATCTTCACTTATAGTTCTCTCACCCACAAAGCTGGAAAATAAGGCATTTGTTTTCTTTGTTTTGCTGCTCCAGTTCCAGTTAGCAAAATGCATGTTAGACTAGTTTGGCTGCATAAAGGAATTGTATGTACACTGGGGACAACACCTGATTCCCATCAGACTGCAGAACTGGGCTGACATCAGAATCCAAACATCCACTGGTCAGTGCAAGCAGAGGCATTCCTCTAATGATTTGGACTTGATGTGATGCAGTGTGGATGTCATGGATAATTCAGACCAATGGGGAGAAACAGAATCAAAAACATTGTTTAAACACCTTTCGTCCCCCCACCTCTCCCCTCTTGAAAACTCCTGACCAACGTAACAGCACACTATATATGCTAACAAACTTTATATTGTGCTGTTAAAGCCATATAAAGAGTGAATGTCCTCCCTAGCTGCGTTCTGCTCCTTTAAGGAGCAGAGTAATAATAAATCTCTTGCTGGTACTGCATACTGCACCCCTGCTTGAAAGCTTGTCTCTCTCACCAACAGAAGTTGGTCCAATACAAGAGAATACCTCACCCACCTTGTCTAATATCCTGGGACCAACACAGCTGCAACTACACTGGATTTTTTAGTTTTATGAAATAAAGGTATGTGAACACTATGTATATACGTACAGACAAATTCTGTGCAATTTTAGCATTCAGCTGACCTATTTTTGCTTTCTCTTAACACTTTGCTTTGATACAGGCCTAGCTGCCTAGACTTTTGGCTATTTCAATGCCAGCTCTGCATGAAGAGTCTACATTTCACTGGGAAGGGGGCCATGATGGAATAGCCCAGCATTCTGTGCAGTCCAAACACATCTGCAAAGGAATGAATGGAAGGACACAGAGCTTCTGCAGTGTAACTCCTGTAGGTGGCCATTTAAAGGGATGGGTAAAGGGAAAATGGGCATCTTCCTGCATAATGGCCCTTTGTGGAAGGGAGTAAAGAAGCCTAAGGAAGAGATCCAAGTCCACCCTTCCCATCTCTGTGAGGCGTGCACAATGCAAAAAACGTGTCTTGAGTCAAGTCTCATAACAACCTTGCTCCCTTTTGTAATGAGTTAAAGCCAGATGTGATCGATAGAGGCCTTTCAAATTGCACTTGTGAGGGGGCAAATTCTTCTAAAAGTGACCCAATAACTACTTCGCTTCCTGTACACAATGTGGCCAGATCTTTAAGGTTTGTGGCTACTCTTATCTCACAGGATGCTATATGTCCTCTACTGAACTCTTAATGGCACAGGAAATATCAGGCATCCCCTTGCTACAGGAAAATAGAAATCTGCTCTCAGAGGAGAGGGGTGGGGTGAATTGTTCTTCACCCCTCCCCCTCACACTTCTGTCATACAGTGACCCAGGGTATGTCTCATATTTCCACAGAACTTGCTAAGAGCCTGGATAGCACTCGGAGAGGAAAGCGGGAAGGGCAGTGACAGGCAATTTGCTATGGAAGGAAATCACTACAAAACACCGGTGTCACAGTAACTAGATGCAGACAGTCTCAGGGCAGAGCATCTTTTTCTTGCTCAGGTCTGGAAGCCTTTATACTCAAGAGTCTCGTTGCCATGATTCTTGGCAAGCACAAGGAGAAAGCCCTGACTGATCCGCAGGAGAACTGAATTCCGCTCCTGATGACATTGTTCTATTACGTACCTCAGGTACCTTTATAAATAAAATAGAAATTTGATTTGTAAAAAAGAATATCCAAGTTCACACAAATCTCTTTATCCACTGATTTGGCTCAGTCTATACTGACAGGGTGAGGTGCAGAATGTGGGATGAGGAAATGGCAGCAATGGACAGAAGCCTAGTATAACTCAGTCCAGATAAGGAAAGTGCAGGAATGGAGGCAAACACACCGAGAGAGAGGTGGGGTCCAGCCTTGCTACTCCCTCGACTTCCCCAGGGCTATGGCTAAATCTCCCCATCCTCATCCGAGCTGCCACTGCCACTGCTGTCACTGCTGCTGCTCCCCTCGTCACTGCTCTCCTCCCGCTGCGCTGCTGCTGCCGCCGCCGCCGCCGCCTCTTTCTCTCGCTGTTTCAATGCTGCTGCCTTCTTCTCCTGTTCCGCGTGGCTCTTCATGTGAGCACTGCGGCTTTTCACCTTGTAGAAGACCCTGAGGAAGAACACACACATGTACCTGTTTGCTCAGTCTCTCCGTACCTCCTCTTCCCTCCCTTGCCAAAGGGGCTGTTGCATCTCTGGTTTGAAGTCAATAGACTACAGAGAAAGACCCTGTATCACCACCAACATGGAACTACTGCAACTACGACTGCTCTCACTCCCATTCCGTACGCAGCAGTGTGGTGCAGTAGATGGGGCACTAACTTAGGACTCAGGAGACCTAGATTCTGTTTTTGGCAGACAATGTGTTGTATGACCTTGGACCAGTCATTTCACCTCTCTAGGCCTTGATTTTCCCTCCCACCCTTTATCTGTCATGTCCATTTAGATTCTAAGCTCTTGGAGGCAGGCTCCGCCTCTCACTATGGATCTGTACACTGCTGAGCAATAATGGCCCCCAGTTTATTAGGCACAACTGTAATACAAATAAATAAGCAAGCAAGCAGACAAACAATGACCAGTGCCCTCTTTTTTGCACTTCTCCCCCCAGGGTCAATGTTTTTTGCCTTTTGCCCTTTGTGGTTTCCATTCTCTCTCTATCCTCTTCTCCCCTGCAATAATTTCTCAATTTTAGTGGCACCAAATAGACTTGAACACCATTAAGATTCTCCCCCTGTGAGCGTCCAGGCTAGAGAGACAACAGTGAAACTTCTCAAAGCTGTGCTACTTCAGTGCCTAGTGGAGAGGTGTCCTGCCAGTGCCAGCTAAGTGACCCCCACACCGTGGAAACCTGTCACCACCACTGATGACTGAATTAGACAAAGATGTCATTCCTTCTGGTTCTCCTCATCTCCTCCCAATCCTGCTTCTGTATTTAAAATGGTGAGGAACTCCTGGTATTATGAGACTCGTTATTCTTTGGGATTAAGCAATTTAGGCAGCAAACTGAACTTTCTTGGCTGGAGTCACAGAGGGAAAATAATATACATACGATACGCATAAGAGACCTGTGTAAATTTAATCAAACCATTTGTTCACCCCTTACCTGGCACCTGCTGCTATCGTAATGATAACGCCCTACATGCCTATAGTATTAGTCATCTGACAAGTTCTTAAAGTGCTTTTTCCGCTATACAGGAATCTCTCCACACACCAGTGAAATGTAAACACTGCTGAGGTGGGACGTGCAGCCGTTTAACAGCACACAGCAACATTAAAGCATACATGGGGGTCGCAGAATGTGATCATCCAAATTGTAATCTGTTCAGGGCACTTGGGTTAATATGCCCATGATTATGAAAACTACTATGGGACCTTTGACAACCTTGAGTCATTAAGGACCAACTGTTTTTAAGATCTAATCTGAAAGACAGCACCAGTGGTGGTAAGCTGTTCATATTATTGCCTCCATTTCCAACAATTTATTGTACATCTCCACAAAAACTGCTTCTCAAGCTAATGTTCCTTTTGTACAACGTTCCTGTGATTGTCATTGTCAATGCATTTACTCTTACCTGCCACATTTTTTACATGGAAACGTGTTCTCTTGGTTCTGAGCTTTACTGGGTGTGTCTGGTTTTGGCTTTGGTTTCCGTCTCCTCCTCTGTACTGGGGGAGAAGTCTTTTGAGGCTTCACTGCTGCCTCCTTAGGCTTCCTTACAGTCCTACTGCTGGCTTCCCCTGGGGCATTAGACTCCTCGGTTCTTGAAATAAGGATCTCATTGACCTACATGGCAAAGAGACAGTTGTTAAAGCAAACTGAAAATGAGGCATCTCTGGAATAAAGGCTGCTGGCTGAACTCTGACCCCACAGTATTCCAATCCAAGCCATCCCTAATGAGAAACTCTCTCTGGTATTTCTAGCGCCACTCATCCTCCTCTCCGAGCACCAGTCCCAGGGCATTGTGTAGGATTTCATCACATTCTTAGTCACCATCTCTCCCTGCCCATCAAGTCATATAGAACGCCATCTGGATGCTGGTAATACTCAGAGTTTTCCAGTTCAAGCTCCTTCCACCAGGAAAAGTTAAAGCTGAAGATACTTTGTCTGGAACTGTCTATCTTTATTCAACATTTTCCAAACTGTTAACCAGGGGTGTAGAAAGGACTGGTGGGGGGGAAGCACATGCAACTCAGTGCAACACTGACCACTTCATTGGCTTGTAGTGTCTGCGTGGCCTTGGGAGGCACTGTGCTCTTCCTGTCATCCAACTCTTCCTCCTTCTCAGACACCTCCTCCACGTGCGTATGTTCCTCACTGTAATTCTCCTTTCTGGGAGGAAGAACACGTGCAAACCTATGGGAACTCTTGACAAGAAGAAATGATAAAGAGACACAGTTAGTATTTTCTTCTTCAAGCTTCAGCTCTATGGCAGGTCGAGGTAATTATGTGAAAAAGGATAGGAGGCTGAGCCTAGTGGACTGTAAGAGCACTCATGTTGCCGCATTATGCCGACTGGAGAGAGCGCTCCTGTTGACACAATAAAACCAGCTCAACGAGCAGCGATAGCTATGTCGGCGGGAGAGCATCTCTCACTGACATAGCGCAGTGCACACCAGCACTTACGCTGGCAAAAAACTTATGTCGTTCAAGGGGGTGTTTTTTTCCATACCCCTGAGCGACAAAAGTTTTGCCAATATAAGTGGCAGTGTAGACATGGCCTTAGAAACACAAGCGTTTCTAATCAGACAATTACTTAAGGAATCTATGCAACAGTTAGGACAATATTTATTATTTCTTATGTATATGTAGCATCAGTAAAATTATAAAGAGTGAACTGTGATTCAGTCTATGAAGTTTGCATTTCGCACCGAAGCCAAAAGCAGGCCAGGGGGTTGGGTGGTTACCTTGATATCAACCTCAGCTTCATCTTTCATAGACTTCTCATTAGTGGCATCAATGTCCCCAAAGATTAAGGTCCCATTCCGACCAATTTTCACTTGTTTTTTGTATGTGTAGTAAAACTCTACACACTGGGCCACCGTCTTGGTTTTTATCTGGTGTTTAAAAAAAAAAAATTAAAAAAGGAAAACTCCTTTTAAAAGGTGTATTAATATTCATTAAAGGTGTAATTACAAGTCACTTTACATTGTAATTTTCTTTTCCAACAAAATCTTTCTATTATATGAAAATTGTTTTAAGTTCTTTACACTGTGTTACATTTCCCACAAATCTTTTCTTTAGCCTCCACTGGAATTACTTAGGGCTAGATTCTGGCACCTTTACTCACACTGAGCAGCACTTTAGACTGAATAATCCACAAGTTTCAACGGGGCTACTTGCACAATATGGTACTAGTCAACACAAGGATGACAGAACTGGCACTGAGGCCTGGTCTACACTAGGAAATTAGGTTGATATAACTATGTCTCTCTGGGGGTTGAAAAATCTACACCCGAGTGACGAGGGCCAGATTAAGGCAGGGGCTTTAGAGACTGCCGCCCAGAACCCTGGCTCAAGGGGGGCCCCGCAAAAATAAATCTCCAAATCCGGGCTGCTAAAAGTCCCACAGCGCAGCGGGGCGGCTCAGGCAGGATGCCTGCATGCTCTGGCCACACGCTGCTCCCAGAAGCGCTGGCTGCTAGCACGTCTCTGTGACCCCTGGTGTGTGTGTGGGGGGAAGGCAGCTCCGCATGCTGCCCCGCCCTCAGCACCATCCCTGCACTCCCAATGGGAGCGGCCAATGGGAGCTACGGTTGCGGCACTTGTGGGAGCAGGCAATGCACAGAGACATGCTGTCCCCCTCCCCGCAGCTGCTTCCGGGAGCAGCGTGGGGCCACAGCATGTAGGCAGCCTGCCTGAGCCCCGCTGCGCCGCAGCCTGGGAGCTGCCTGTAGTAAATGCCTCCTGGCGGAGCCTGCACTTTGGACCTCCTCTTCCACCTTCAACCCCCTGCCCCAGATCAGAATCCCCTTCTGCACCCAAACTGTTTCCCAGACCCCACACCCCCTCTTGCACCCCAGTCCCCTGCCCCAGCCCCCTTATGCACCAAATTCCCTCCCAGGAAAAATACTTGTATACAGGGGCCCCACAAAATCTAATAGGCCCGGGGCACAGAAGAGTTAATCTGGCCCTGCGAGTGACACAGTTAAACCAACCTAACCCCTGGTTTAGACGGCATTAAGTTGACGGGAGAATTCTCCTGTCGACCTACCTATCACCTCTCAGGGAAGTGGAGTCCCTATGCAGATAGGAGAACCCCTCTGATCAACACAGATAGTGTCTTCATTGAAGCGCTACAGCAGTGCAGCTGGAGCAGTGCCACTGTAGGGGTTTATGTGTAGACAAGCCCGAGGATATGCCTACACTGCAGGTAAGGGAGTCTCTCTCAGCACAGGTGGACACACGCTGTGTGGATGTTGTGGCTGGAGCTTGGGCTGTCACACTCATGCGTTCCCCTAGACTTAAAAGTCCGAGCTGCAGACTGAGCTGAAACGTCCAGACTGCTATTTTGAGCTAATTAAGTTCAAGCCCTGGTAGTGAGCGTCTGTCTACCCAGGTTGGGAGGCTCGCAACCAGTAGGGTTACCATACGTCCGGATTTTCCCGGACATGTCCGGCTTTTTGGGACTCAAAT
>NW_020664447.1:38909781-38993892 GCF_002925995.2 Terrapene triunguis
AGCATTCCCCTGGGAGATGGGAAACTTGCCCCATGCCATGGGCTGTGTGTGTCCCCCATGTCTCCCTCCTCGGACACCAATGTCCCCAAGTCTCCCCTCCATGCCAGGTGCTCTATGTAAGCCCCATTCCCCCATCTTATTCCTTTTCCCTCTGTCTGGGAGAGAAGTCATTTAGGTGTCAATATTTTTAAATTGTAGTGGGAGGATGGGCGGAGCTGAGATGGGGGCTACTGTTATGCTGGAAGGTGTCAATGGCTGGCTGCCATCAACTGGTTCTTTGATCTTCAGACAACTGAACAGGTGGTTGAAGCTGCTGGGTGCTAACCAGATGCTAGAACTCCATGTATCCCCCGTTTCCCTCTTTCAGTTTTTCCACTTTTCACCAAAATCTATAGGGTTCTGCCCACTGATGCCTAGAACATTCCCTGAAATTTTGGAATTGATCTGATACAACATACAAAAGTTATATTACATACAAAGAAATGCCATAGAATTGAAGGAGACAAGGTAAGTAAAGTAATACCTTTTATTGGATCAACTTCTGTTGGTGGAACAGCAGATGCAAAACCTGCAGACGTATCTCCACTGCTATGGATGATCAATACTACCCACAACACACCTTTCAAGATTCATGGGTCCTACACATGCTTATTGTAACACGTAGCATACCTCATCCAGTACATCAAATGCCCCAACAACTATGTTTGTGAAACCAGAAAATCACTACGCTCTCAAATGAACTCACACAGAAAAATGATAAAAGACAAATACTCCTATCACCTGTGGGCAAACTCTTTTCACAAAGTGATCACTTCACATTTGACCTTTCAATGCTAGTGCAGGTTTCCCTTGAGGAGAACACCTTCAAAAGATGAGCCTGGGAACTTAAATTCATAACTCTGCTAGACACCAAAAGCCATGGACTTAACAGGGACACTGGTTTTATGGCTCATTACAATTTGTAACACACCACACAGCCTGCTACCCTTAATTGCCCACTTCAAACCCTTCATGCGTAACAATCTAACTCCCAATTGCCCACTTCATTTCAAGTGACGACTCCCATGTTACCTCTTCCATTTAACAATCTCTCCCAACTTGTAATTAGCTCAGGCCTGGTCTACACTAGAAAATTAGATTAGTATAACTAGGTCGTTCACGGGTGCAAAAAAATCCACACCCTTGTGTGATACAATTAAACAGGCCTAAACCCCCGCTGTAGAGAGAATTCTCCCCACGACCTAGCTACTGCCTCTCTGGGAGATGGATTATTTGAACCGAGGGGAGAGAACCCCTCCTGTCAGTGTAGGCAGTGCAACTGCATCGCTGCAGCATTTTAAGAGTAGATGAGCCCTGAGACATTCTGCTTCCTTCCCCAGACCTGAAGAGCTCTCCGTAGCTCAAAAGCCCATACCTTCCACCAACAGAAGTTGGTCCAATAAAAGATATTACCTCATCCACCTTTTCTCTCTCATATCCTGGGACCAACACAGCTACAGCAACACTGCAAAAACAGAGTTGAATGTAATGCCTTGCTTCACTCAGCCAATGATCTAATTTGTCCCTTCTGCCCTTTCAGGTCTATGAATCCTTGCTCTCCATAATTTTCCTCAAGAAGTTTTCAACAACACTCAGTGAAACTTGACACTTGATCAGTAGTGTGAAGCTATTTAAAATGGAGCCTAAGGTAGAGGACACAGCTACCCTACCAAAGCTGCTACTTTTTGTTTGGGGTCCATTTACCAATCTCTCCAGACCCTTACCATTCTCTTGAGTAGTTTGGTTGATTTCCAGGTCCCCCCATGGCTGCCACACCACGTCCGCCTTATGCTTGTCAGCTGATGCCAAAGATCTGTCTTGGAGCACAGGGATTTCTGCTTGAAACCGGGATCCCACGTTGATTCGCCTGGGAAATGGAGAACAAATAATGACAATGACCACCTCACAATATCTAGAAGGCACCTATCTTCTAAAAACACAATCGATCCCAAAGAGATTAAAACATAGGCCACGTGATAGCCATAAGGCAAGAACAACATTCAGTAACTAGTACTACTTGAGTCAGACCTAAGACGGTGATCTAGAGGCGAAAGGCTCCGTGCCCTATCACCAATTTCTAGTGTTGTTTTATTAATTATGTTGTTCTATTTAACGAGAGGGTCCCTTAGAACTGCTGAACTTCAACTCAGTCTCTAATCTGAGGTCTGATTACTTACAAAGCACCCAGCTCTAATACAAATCAAGACCATTCAAGCAGTGTATTAGGTTCTAGTAGTTTTCCCTTGGTTCTCCTAGCTGACCAATGTGCAGGACAGAAGCGGTGCTACCCAGATTCGAAATCAACAGAGAGATTTGATTACAGGAGGAAAGGAGAAGAAAATCCACAACCAGCCCCACTGAGCACAACTACACACTGTACTATTTCATGAGTCCAAATATGAGCACAACCTTTGACTACCCTCTTTCCCACTTCATATCTCTGCCATCATTTGACTTACTGAGCAGCATTAACAGATGGCTTGAGATAGAGTGAGCAACTGAACAAAAGACAGGCAACTCAAAACAAAAGTATAGGGTAAGTATGAACTATGGTCACGTGCTGGCAGACCCAAGAATAAAAATTAGTAGATCACACTAAAAATATCTTTTCTACAGAATAAAAATGTCTCCTGTCATCTTTTCCTCCATTTTTTTAAAATTAGTTCCAAGAAAGGATTTAGAATTAGAATCACATTATCAGGCATACACAGATCTGCCATCTGCAGGGAGGTGAGGTGAGGCTGAATGTCACAGCACAGGCGGTTACAGTGCTCAAGAAGTCTGTTTCCAAGAAAAGCTATTATGCTGCAAAAGAATTTATTTGAGAGATGGGATGAATAACGCTCTGTTAGTCTGAAGACCAATTACGTTACTACTTGCAACAGTTATTGATAATGCCCAATGCCCTGAGCCTGTAAACACTTATGCACATACTAGCTTAACTTCAGTGGAACTTCTCAGGGTTGTAAACACGACTGGGCCAAGTAGAAAAGTTAAGCATGTGTGTTTTTGCAGAATTGGGGCCCCAAGAGTGATTGCAAGATAGATCCTTGCATCCCACTCCTTGAAATGGAATTGTCCCCATTACCTGCTCTATCAAGCCATGCAGGTCATGAGGAGGGGTAAGACAGGTAAGTGGAATTAGCACTGGAAAGGGAACTCATGAAGACATTGATACAGAAGATAAATGTTAAGTGTGACAAATTACCTTATAAGAAACAATGAAAATGTTAAACTGCAATTTTGATATATTTAGATAATCCGATCAGTTTTAAAGGGGGACTACATCGGGCCAAGAACAGATTAGAAAAAAGAAAAAAGAAAAAAAAAGTTTGGGGGCCCAGGAGAATGAAAAAGCATCAAGAACACCCTCAATGGGTAATATTGCTGGAAAAAAACAAGTCACTACATACCCACAATGAAAAACTCAAATCTACCTTTCAGAGGCATGATTTGCAGATATGGACCTAACTGAACCAGAGGGCCCACACCACAATGCCCTATGATGCCAAACATTTTACAAGTAGGCACAGAAAATAACCATTACTTTTAGTCTTCAACCTGACCTTTCCAATGCTTGTTCCGCTTAAAACAAAAGCGCAAGAAATTTTTGGCCATAAGAGCTTAAGCAAAATGGTGAATCTGACTGCAACCTGAAACCTCCAAAGATAAAGTTTCACAAATTCCAATGAAGGATCACATTCTTTGCTGGCACAATTCTACTGATTTAATAAGTTACACCAAAATGAGAATTTGGCCCAAATCAATTACATATTTTGTGACTCAAAGGCCACGATCTAGATGAAGAAACTGATCTCTTGATGACAATAGTGGTCAACACCAGGTTCCACTGCATTGGTGTGAAACAATTTAACAAGTGATTAACAACAAAATGGTTGAAGAAAGCATGACGGGGCTACGTTTACACTACGGAGCCTATGCCCTAGTGTTGATGCAGCATACACCAATAAAAGGTTTTTTGCCGGTATAGGAACATCACCTGTCTGAATAGCTATGTCGACTTCTGTCATCACAGCTATGCCTATGCTGGTGGTTTAATCAGCATAGCTATGACGGTCAGGAGTGTGTTTTTTCACACTCCTGACTAACATAGTTATGCTGCTATAAGTTTTAAGTGTAGACGAAGCCTCATACTGGATGGAATTTGCAAAGGTGCTGAAAATGGTTCCATCTCATGTACAATAGTAGTTAAACCATTTTCAGCATCAGTTGCTATAAGTTCTAGAATCACCAGATAGTAGCAAGATAAAGTAGGGAGAAAATGATTAATGCAATTTATATTTTTAGGGTTAAAGGCTCCCCTTTGTTTTGCTAACTCAGTTACCATTACTGAAAAGAAAAGAAAAGAAAAGAAAAGAAAAGAAAAGAAAAGAAAAGAAAAAGGAGAAAGCCCTATGAATTTGTTCCTGAAGCTGGTTACATTCTGAAAATTAACTATGTTTGTCCATTCTGTGCTTTGCCTTCCCTTTAAGAAGCAATATTTCCTAACTCTTAAAAAAGTATACAACATGCATAATAATGTTTATGCATGGCGGAATGACACAGTGACCCTATCACCTTTAGTTAACTACAGTAGTTCAAATTCAGCCCAGCAACTGAACAGTAGTGATGGAAAATAGTTACCACTGTGGCAACTGTTCAGTGGACCATAAGAAATTATATTTAGTGCGTGTATCATCAATAGATTTACTCTGCCTCAATTTTAAAAAAAGAAAACCCTACACTTTTAATAAAAAGACACTCATAGGAGTGAGTTTGTACGTTTCTAAAAGATAAACCAACAAAAGGGGACCCTGCAGCACTTTCTTATCCTCCTAAATCTGTAAGCCGTGTAAGGAATACATGCTTGCCATTAAGCGAGGAGGTGGATTTTGTATGACTGTATTGATACTTACGGTTCAATGCTGACTGGGGTGGCCTCCCCCATTACTGAAAGGATGGGAGGGGTGACTTCTGAACTATCTGTAAGACAAGCAACAGACTTGCTCAAAACTCATCGATTTTATGTTTGGGCCAGATGTGGAAGTGTGTGAATACCACATGGAGCACAGACTTTCCATCACCCAAAACAGGCACTCAACTGCTAAAGAACAGTAAGCTGAAGAGGGATTTTTGAATTTTCACCCACCATTTCATTCTGGTCCACCATTTTCATTACAGTAACCCATCCCTTAAAGCAAACTCTTTCTCATACTTCAGCTAAACTAATCCCATGCTTGAGAGAACAACTAACTCTTTCAAGACTAAATCTTTTCTTTAGGAAGTTAGTAGGGGGTGCAGGAGATCAATGGTGTAACATCTCCAAATATGGCAGCATCACTTCTGCTACATCCCACTTCCCAGAGTCTCCCAACAGGAAGCTCCACATCCAGCTATCCATAACTGTCTAAGAGAGCCATAATTTCCTTCATGTTGGCACTCAGCCTCCCACTCCCAACAAGACAAAGAAAGGAACTTACTAGATCTCAGCAGAGTTCTGTGAGTACTTTTAGGGGTCATTGGAGGTGGGATTGAGAGACCACTAGCAGAGAGAATAGCATTGAAATACAGCCCAGACCCTTCTCTCACTGGGCTGAGAATCGGTGGAGGTGTGTAAGGAGGAGGCTCAAAGTTCCTATCTGAAGGGTGATCTGCAAGGCGCACAGGTGAGCGTAAGTGGCTCTGATATGGAGTGATGTTGGAATAGACTGGAGGGACAATGAAGGTGCCTGCTTTTGGTGGTATGAAGAGTGGCTCAGGTCTTGGGCGCTGCTTTGGTTTCCGGGAAAAGCCCTCCGATTCTTCCTTTGGAACAGCATCTTCATGCTACAAAAAGAAAAATCTTTTTAATACAACCTTCTAAACCAGGGGTTCTCAAAGTGTGGGTCACAGCCTCATTTTGATGGGGTCACTAGGGCAGAAAGCCCCTGCCCAGAGGTCCACAGGCAAGGGAAGCTGAAGCCCCAGCCAGCCCGCCCACCTCTCCGCAGGCAACTGTGGGCTGAAGCACTGAAAAAAACAAAAAAAACAAAAAAAAACAAATACAGGTCAGGTCTCGCTGTTGAAGATGACCTCCGTCTTTACCTCAGCCACACAGAGCCCCACTTCAATGATTTGTGTTCATCAATGCAAGCTCACCCCTCCCATTAGGTGCATACTTATTTTTTAACTACTGGATATAAAGATTGTCTTGTGATTGTATTGTGCATTAAAATATTTAGTGGCTACTTTTTGTTGATACGGCCTTGTAATGCATTTTTTTATTTAAAATACTAACTATTCTGAGTAACACAGGGTACGGGGATCGTGCAGTAATTTTTCTTGTCAGAAGCGGGTCGCGGAGCAATGAAGTTTGAGAAACGGTGATCTAAACACTAAATTGTATTTTAATGATGCCTTCAGATTGTTTAAAAAATTTCAGTGAGATGACATGCTCAGTGCACTGCAGGATAGGAGCTGGCTAGGGCTGCTTAAGAGTCACTGCATGCAGCCCTAATGGGGGCGGAGGGGAGGCAACTATTATTCAGCGACAACACTTCTGGTAGATTATAAAGTTGCATTTACAGGCTCCAGACAGAGGTCCAGTCTGATGCTGGGTTAGAAAGATGGTCATGAAGGGGGAAGATGGGATTTTAACAGAACTCTGACACACACAGATGACCCCACAGGGTGAGAGGAGGAATGAGTCACTTTGAATGATAGAACAGAGGAAAATCCAAGGGTCTTTTCTCAAAAGTCTGCAGCTGCTTAGAAACTATATCCTATTTGTCATCTCTCCAGCCAGCAAAATTATCCACTATAATCCTTTATCTCAATCTCTCTCTTCTGGCTAGATGCAATATTAAAATAAATGAATAAAAAGTAGATATTGAGGGAACCCCACCAAGGGATTCTTATAACATCATGGTAGCCATGTGAACAAAGGTCCAGTTTGGGACTTAGAACCCAAAAATAGACACATAGTTTTACAACTCAAAGTTACATGTGCATGAATGGTAAAAATGCCATTTAGCAGAGCTATGCTCGAAATAAGGGAAGATCACTTGAATAAAGCAAGCTTCCAACAGCAAACACATTATTTACTCAGAGACACATTGTTTACCTTCATTTCCTCTAACCTCCAGACTTTTTGTGGGCACAGATTAGCCATCAGATGGCAGGGGTGCACATAAAAAAAATCCAACCTTCTACATACAGGACTCAGATATGGTCTCTGGATCAAATTCAGCCAAAAGACCAGGTGCCCCTTTCAAGTTTAGGAGACTCAAACTACTCATTCACAATTAAAAGCTGTTTCAACAGAAAGGATGAAGCTGGGCACATAGATCCAGCAGACTTCAGTCTCCCTAGGTCTATTAACGTGACCATACCTGGACTGAGGTTTCCATGTTGGAGCTGCGATTGGACCTTCTTCGGGTGACTATCACAGAGGGTTTGCGTTCAGAAAGACCTCGATCATTTGCCAGCACCCTCTGGAGTTTCCCTTCCTCACCCTTTTCCTTCCCAATAGCTTGCAAGTCAAATTTCTTCACTGGCACAGAGACAGGCATGATTAGAGGAACAAGACTGCTATCTTCCCGGGGTCTCTTGGAGGCTTGTGGAGAACTGGCAAATTCCAAAACACTTTTGGCTGCTGCAGGTGCTGCAGCTACCACAGTCTTCTTCTCTTCTGAAGTATTCAATTCCTGAAGACAAGAAGAAAAAAATCCCACATGCACCTTAAAAGTTTTAAATCACCCACCTTTTAATCAGACAATATGTCACTTTCAATCTAAATCTCTTATTTCAGGGTTCCATGGTATTCTCAACATATCATTCTCTTAGCTGGAAAGTACTCAGAACTACAATACCTGGGAAAAAGGATACTTTATCTGAACTATCTTCCAAAGCTGGCAAAACTACTTTAGAGTTGTCCCATTTATTTCAACCGGCGTTAGAAACAGTATAGACTATTCTCTTGATCCTTCATTCCCACATCCATAGTTTTACATTTTGTTTTCCAGATTGACTTATGCCCTGCACATAACTTCCCCGATACTTCCCCATAAGCACATGGGGAAGTATTTTCATTATTTTGGGAACATCTGTATATTGCAGTTCCAAGTGTCTGACTTTTGATCCAAATTGCTGAACTGTAATATACCTGCTTTCCCTGGTTCTCCCTCTTCTTTGAGAACTCACATAATTGAATTTCTTGACCAAAGAACTAAACTGACTTTTGTACTATACTTTATTCAGTGGAAATGTACCTGAATAAATAAATGAATAAATAAACCTCTTTCATCAGCTCTGTGGTCTTCTACCCTTCTTGCATTTGTCTTTATTAAACTTCATCCTGTTTACCTCAGGATTTCTCCAAATCTCTCCAATTTGTCCAGATCATTTTGAATTATGATCTTTTACCTTCCCATGTGAGGGATTCACTGTAAGACCAGTCTAAGCAAGCTTGGAAGAGAACATAGCTCTCAGTTATGCCCCTTAGTTCTTGGCCTCCTATTTCCTCATCTCACCATGTGACATGATACTATGCAGCTTATGGCTATGGAACACTAGAGGAAGCAATGGAGTGATTGCTCTTATCTCTTATTCACCAAGAGATAGCGTGTCTTCCCCAACAAGTCCTACAAAGGCTCCTACGGGCCTTTGTCCTGTAGGTTAGCCAGATTTCTTCAGGGCTGTCTCAATTTGGAATTTTAAAAATTTATTTCATTTTTTTAAATGATTTGTTAAAGAGGTCATCCTTCATGTTTTGACTGTGAGGATTAGTCAAGAGAGGCAGATTTTAAGAAAGAGGTCAGGTGAAACAGGCCATAAGAAACCAAGCCAAGTAGATTTACACCTGTTATTCTAAATTCTTGATCAGCTTGAATAGCTAGCTATATTTTATTTTGAGGGCCTGGGTTAGGAGTTTTATTCAATACCAGTGGAGTAAATTACACTGCTCAGGTAACCGCACTGCACTATGAGGAGCTCACTCTCATACATGTAATAGTTTCTGTAACCGGGTCCCGTCCCCCACCCCGCTACCATTCCGGAACTGACTCTGCAGTAGTATACTCTGTCTCTCTTCGATTAGGTCAAGTATCAGGGGGTGGCGTGTTAGTCTGTATCCACAAAAACAACGAGTCCGGTGGCACCTTAACGACTAACGGATTTATTTGAGCATAAGCTTTTGTGGGTAAAAAAACATCCAAAGAAGTGGGTTTTTTACCCACAAAAGCTTATGCCCAAATAAATCTGTTAGTCTTTAAGGTGCCACCGGACCCCTTGTGGTTTTCGATTAGGTTGACTTCCCACACATTTTTTCTCTAAGAGATGTATTTTTAGGATGTGATATGGTATGGGGGCTATTTTAGAAATGCTATTTTGGTCAGGATGTATCCCTTACCTTGTCATTTTGAAGAGAAGCCAGCTCAACAGCCTTTTGTGCCAGAGTTAGCAGGTTGGCCTCTTGAGAAACACACCGTTTTCTTCGGGTGCTCTGGATCACACCACCTCTCACCCCCACAAAGTCATTAGTTCTCTGAGTGCTTTCTTCGGTCATTGCCACTTGCTTCTCCCCATCTCTGCTATTATAGGATGTGGCCAGCCTCTCTGTGTCAGGCTGGTTCAACTCGTTACTACTCAGGGTCTCCTTTTGTCCTAGGTGTGTTCTCGTGGGCTGTGGATAGTTACCCTTGTTGTGGCCCAGAGCTTCAGTCTCATGCTGAAACTGGAGTCCTTGCTGCTGTGGTTGCCAGTGATGCAGGAACAGATTGCTAGCTTGTTCCTCTACTGGTTTAGAAGCCAATATTTCTCCTGAAGAAGCGGATGGCAAAATGCCTTCCTTGGAGAGTCTCCTTGATCTCCTTGGAAAGGGTATCTGGGTCTGAGGTAGCACAGTCTGTTGGTTTTGCTCTGTTAGGGCTTTCAAGAGTTCCTGGTTCCTCTCCGGTTGCTGGTACTGGTGGGCCACCATATGATGCTGGGGTGCTGTTGCTGCCACATGGGGCTGTGCTATAGAAGCAGCTTGCTGGAGGTTGAAGGCTTGCGTGGTGGCCTGTTGCTGCTGTTGTGGGTAGAAGTTTTCAAACAGTTGCAGCTGAGGAAGAGACTGTTGTTTCTGCTGGGTAGTAAAGACTGGGTTGGAGGAAGCTGGGGCTTGTTGAAAGACATGTAACAATTCAGGAAGGCCTTGCTTCTGGCCTTGGTGACCGAATGCAAGCTGGAAAGGCTGTAAAGGTAGAGTCTGATTCTGCTGTTGCTGCTTCTGCATCTGGTGATACGAATTCATTTGCGCTTGCTGCCTGATTAGTGCTTGTTGTTCCAGCTGACGCTTCTGGGCCATCATCTGCTGAACAGCAGCATCTCCATATATTTCTAGCTGCTGCACCTCCATTTCTTTTTCCTGGCTTCTTTTCAGAGCTTCAGGATGGCCATAGAAACCTGGGGCACTGGCATTGTGGTGAATCCCTTTCTGATTGCCCCCATAGACCACACTGTGGTTCCATGCCGCAGGTGAAGGCTGCCAACTGGAATCAATCCTCTCAGGCAACCTGTTCCCCATCAATGAGTTCTGCCATTTGACAGCAGCCAGCTGCTGAGACATCATCATGGAATCCCCCCTATCTTGAGTATAAACAACAGAGTTCATCAAGGCAACATTGTTGGGAGCACCAGTTAAACCCCCTGCTTTAGAAAGCTCCATAGTTTGTGAAGCAGGTATTTCTCCTCCATGTCCATAGTACTGTCCTTCCTTCAGCTGCTGTTGCAGCTCTTTCGATGGCACAGCTACATCCTGCTCATTAAAATATGCAATCCGTTTCCCAGCCCTCTTGTTTGAAGACTTTTGTTGAGCCTGAAGATTCATGGTTCAGTCTATTCCCAGTTACACACACAGATTTACAACCCACCCATCTCAGAGACTGGGGGAAGAAAAGACACCAAACAGTTCACTTTCCCATCCAGTTCCAGTTTCGTACAAGTCCAGATGGAAGTGCCTCCACCTCCTTTTCCTCTGTGCGCCTTTCCCTTTCTTCCTTCTGCTCTTCTTCTCTGCAGTTCAGAGGATGCTGGAGTCCACTTGATCACAATGCCTGAAACAGAGAATGAGCATCAATAAGTCACCAGTAAGGAGCACAAAACAGCAATAGGACATCAGATGGCATATACACCCTCAGAATCAGCAAACAGTAAGGTGTGTGCCTGTCTCTCCTTCCAAAAAAATCATGACCAGGAAAATCTTGTCCCGTAGGGAATGGAGTGGAGGAAGATAAAATAGATCTGGCCTTCTGTAGAGTCTAACTGATTTATCCCACTCAAAAAGAAATAAAAAATATCAGAGTACTTTTGCACAACAAGAACAGCAGTTGCAAACAGCACTTCTGATTTCAATAATGAACACTTTAGCTCAGGAGTGCCCCAACTTATGGCACGCAGGCCGCACACGGCCCACCACAACATTTCATAAGGCCCGCGTCCTGCTTCAACACAATATACTATCGGCCAATTCATCAGTGTTTTGTCGTCATGTTTACATCATTTTAGTTTATCCAAGTGTATAAATAGACAATACTATACTTAGAAACAAACTATCTAAATACACGTGAAACAAAATGAACTTAAAATATAAATCAAAACAGGTGACTTTTAAAATATGTAGGATCTGTTTGGCTCACACAAGATTGCATTTAGGTTTATGTAGCCCTCTCCTGTGTAAGATGATCGGGCACCACTGCTTTAGCCCACTCTGAAGCCTTTTCTGTTTAACATTCCCACCTTCCTCCCATCAAGCCATTGATTTTTATTTAATTTCTTTCTTGTGAGCGGATCCATCTGCTTTTAATTCAAACCCTGAAAAAATAACGATGACTTGCTAAAACTAAAAAAGGCAAACAATTTAAATCATCTCAGGATTCCCAAATTTCCTCTCTGAGATGGTTTAAAAAACAACAACAAAAAAACACCACCAAAATCTTCAGCTGAACATAAAGGAAAGGTGCTCCATTCAACAATGGGAGAGGAAGGGAAGTAGCCAGTAGCTGTATTGTGGAGAAATCATCTTGCTTCTGCAGCAGACTATCAGCCAACAAATCCCTTAACAGCTCACTACAGGCAAGACCTGCCCAACCTGCTGTACTCTCAATGTCTTTTGCAGCAGTTGGAAGTTGCTATTTCTGCTAAGGGATTTCACACTGAATAGTGGTTCATGAAGAGTCTGGAGGCACCTTTAACGATCTTCAGATTAAATATCTGTCAGTATACAACAGGAAAAGAAGGTCCCTCAAGCACATGAATACACATAATCAAGGATGAAAAGCCACAATAAAGGAAGCCATCTTCTATGGCACATACTCCAGAACGCTCATGGACTGGCACATTCTCTTAAAATGTGTGCTATTAATGACAGTAGTGCACCTTAAGCCTTGGATAAGAATCTTATTATTATCTTAAACTTAAATACATAGAAATACCAGCTCCCAAGTAATGAGGCTATCCCAAACCTAGATATCATGCCATGTCATCAGTATTCTCACAGACTCATCCAGTAAGTCACATTTTACAGAAGAATTATTCCTGAAATGTTTTAGATTTAAAATAATAAATAATAATAATACTATTTGTATCTATCCATCTACAAAGCCAGTCTCTCTTAGCGAACAATCTAACTGTTCAGACCTCAGAGGGAGAGAAAATGCTAATAAATGTTATAATCTCTAAAATGATCTAGAGCAAGTTAATAAAGCCATGATTCCAAGATAAAAAAGCCTTGGGGGCCTACCAGGACAAGAAGTGCCATAGATCCCATTGGAAAGGTAGGAATCTTCACATTCCAATAAGAAATAGCAACCATTTCTAGCTCTCACGAGTCCAAGACTTTTTGATGGGGTGGGGAATGGACAGGAAGGCAGGGAAGAGATGAGGAAATTCTGCATTTGGAAGGGAAAAGAAGAACAGTTATGGCTAATGGTGTAAACATTAAAAAAAAATTAAAAATTTAAAGTATTTAAAATGGCAGCTGTTTGAAACTTAGTTTTGGAATTTTACTAGTAGTCCTGGGAAGATGGCATTAGTGGGCAAAATGTGAGAGGCAGTGAAAGATGCTCAGAAAAAACCTATCGTGTGGATATTACTACTACATATGGGATATGATGGTGCTTTTACTGTATTTCTTTTTTTTAAATTATTATACACACTATTTTTAGAAATGATTCTTATCTACCCTGTATTTTTAAATGATTTAAATCAGATTTTAAATTTAAATATTTCCTTTTTAAAAATAAACCTGTTAAAATTAAATTAGAATTCATGACTACCCATATGAGGTCTAAATTTACTATCATTTATTAAAATAATTTTAATAAATTAAAAATAAGCAGAATCAATGAGCCCACCTCAAATTTAGTAATGAATTAGTACGAAAGGACTTAAAGTCTGCATTTTTATACATGAAATCAGAGGAAAGCGTTTAACTTTTGAGGTCAAGCTTTATAAATATGGTATATAATATTTCATATACTACATTAGATATGTACATCATCTTCAGTCTTTACAACTGGAGTCACTGCTGGTATTTACTTTTTCCCAAAGGTCAGTATTTTCAGTTGCTTAATGGAAAATATAATAGCTTAAATAAATACTCAGTCATTATTTATGTTAAATAGAAGGAAGAGGCCCCAGGAAGAGGGTAAATTTGGACCATATCCTTTGTGTATGCTCAGTCTACTTGCAGGATGGTGGGGACTCTACCTGCTTATACAGTCTACATCACACAAACACCGGTGAACAACATATGGCCAACTCACGGTTTGCACAGGACACGTAAGCATGCAGAACCCAAGTCCTAGATTCCAGTTCAGCCCCTCATTCCTGGCCTGGGCTGCAGAGGTTGATCTGCGTTTAACAGTTTTGAGGACAAATACATGGAGTCTCTTGGGGTAGAAACATTTATTTGCAGTTGCTCTTTACATTTCCCCACCTCCTTCCCATTGTGAAAAGTCTGAATGACAGCCCACAAACGGACTCTACTATCTGGCTTGCACAGTGACCACAACCTTCCTTTTACTATCAAAGAGAAATGAATGATGATTGCAGCAAGTTGAGAACTGTGCTCAGTGTGGTGGATTTTTTTGTTTGGTTGGTTTGGGGCACTGCTAAAATAAGATTCACCAAAGTTCAAAGCTCCCACCTGTGGAGTTGAATTGGTTGTAGAAACAGTGAGGAAGAGCAGGAAGCATAGATGCAGACTGGGAGGCCACAATTCCCATAAAATAATGGGAATGGAAAAAAAGTACAGAGGGCTTGGGAGAAGGGAGAAAACACCGTTAAAGAGTTTGTTTCTTCACTAACATGCTTCCACGCTCAATAATATTTAACATTTAAATGGTGTATTTCAACCCAGAGAATCAAAAAGCGCTTTACAAACCAACACACAATTTATACTCCATCCAGGATCACTTCAACCACTACAGAAAAGCAGCCTTCTTTGGGATGGCAAGGAAGCAAATGACACACACACACAGACGTCGTGCTGTGTAAGGGAATTCTTGAGCAAGGAAAACAGGGCCATCTCTTATGGAGTCTGCCATGGGATTTTTAAAACCCACACCGAGCAGACAAGACATTTTCATTATTATTAATTAAAGACCCCAACAACAAAGTGCAATAAAATATTTTATATATTAAAAACAGACGTTAAACTGGATGTTCCCCTCTGCCCAAGGTCCCGTAACCTGAATCTCCTCAAACTTCACATGGCTGCAGAGTAGATTTTAAAACTGGGAAGGGGGGAGGCAGGCACGGGATTTATGCAACTTCTACCTTCAATCTAGACCAAGCTTGGCTTCCCTGCAAGTGGAATCACAGCTTGCTGTTTCAGTGAGAACTGACTCACTTCCTCTGCCTGTTTTATTGCTGTTCTCTTCCCTCCTCCTACTCCTTCACCCCGGCCATAAGCAATGGAACTCTGCCACCTAGTATGACAGAGGCCAGGGCGTTCCTTCCTTCACCTAGCACAAACTCTCTCAGCTCATTTTCCAATCCCCTTTGGACAGCACAAAAATAACTCCAAAAGAAATGAGAGACACAGGAGATGGAAAAATTCTCTTTTTAAAATCCTATCAACACACAATGTAACTAGCCAAACGTGTTCAGTGAAATCCTGAAAATCCACATCCCACAAGATAAGAGATGCTTTAAAATGGAACCCAGGCTGCAAACATGAATACTCCTGGACAAAAGTAATAAATGTACATTGCTTAAGAGTATTAGTGTTATTTTCCCCTTTGCTTTCTGCAGAATTGCTACAAATTTAGCAGCACTGTTTAACTACAGTGTGTAAGGTTATACAAATAATAGTGCCTTATGATACTACTATACCTTCCAGAGCAATTGCAAAATATTTGTTTGGGGGGAAAAAAATCCAATTCCTTTTCAGTTTTCCTTCCTTTGTCCTTTTTGAATTCCTATAGTACTGACTATTCAAATCTAGCATATTGTTATCTGTATGAATTCATCTAAAACCTTAGCAGTTTCCTGTCCTCTTGCTAATGTTCAACAGACTGTTCTCAAACCAGATACCTGCCTCCCCTACTTGTTCACTGGTTTAGAATCTCTTGTAGAATTTCTTTTTCTGAATTGTACTTACTTTAGTTAGAACATCTAGCAAACCCTTCCTATTTCTTTTTCACCTGCTTCAGAAACCATCTATCAAGTGTATTAGTTATTTTTAAGCAATAAATGAAGAAAATCCTTCAGATCTCAGGTTCTCTCTTACAACGTGATCAAGGCATGAGATTTTAAAAGATTTGTTGCTGACTGCAACAGATTTCAAAGCTTGAGGACCTCAATCTTGGAAGGCGAAGGGGGTGTTGCAGTGAAAGAGAGAGCAGGGAAAAAAACCAAACACCATTCCTCTGCTTTGCATCATCTTCCCAATGATTCCTCCAGTCATGCAATACAGCGAAGTGAGAAAGTGGAGGAAATATAGCTGGCTAAAACCCAATCCAGAGGGAATATTGATGTGCAAGGGAAGTCTTTTTTTGGAGACAGATAAAAATTTGTTCTCACCCAACACTGAAGGTATCTGACTTAAATATGGTCAGGTTGTACTCTGGGTTCCATTCAGCTCCTCATCACTCCTAAAAGCCCTGAAAGCTGCAATGATCAGAAATGCCCTATACCTTCTTAAACTAGCCAAACATCTACTAATGAACTTCTACCACAAACCCAAGGGGCCACCTGGAACATTACATCCTCCTCAGCAGGGTCAACCAGAGGAAACACATCCACTCCACTGGTCCACACTCTGCATAACCGCCAGTCAAATTTTGCTTTCAGTTCAAGATCCTTGGCCTTTTCTAAGCCCTGTATGCATAACACACCCCAGATTATCTCACGGACTGTCTCTCCCTCCACCTTGCTCTCTTGACCCAGCCTTGTGTTAGTATGCCCAGTTTGGGACAGTTGCCCTGCAGTCATTGTTCAACTAAGAAAGACTCCTCAAGTCCCACTTTCCTGGAGGCTCCCAAGGGTGGGAATCTATACTGATAGTACTCAAAATAGAAAGATTTATTTGGCATTGGAGCTCTTTGAATAGATCACTTCAGATACACAATCCCGACCCTCCATCCCCCTTTCTTTGGAGTCTATATTAGAGACTATATTTTGAGAAAGTGGTAGGAATTGAGGGCTTGCAGGGCCCTTATAAAGGGTTGCATTGTTCAGGTTACAGTTTCCTCTTTTCCTCCTGGGAATTAGCATGCCTTGTCTAAGGTGCTCTAAAAACCTGGCAGTAAAAGATTGGAGTTCTCAGTGAAGCACAAAACAGTACCACCAAGGCAGCTTTCCATTTGCAAGTCTGAACCTTAAACATACTGAGTTTACATATCTCCTGTGCCTTGGAGGCGGCCATAAGGAACACTACCCATGAGCTGACAGACAAGGAAAGACTGTTTAAGTTGTATCTTCCCAAGAGAAAGTTGACCCTGTACTTACAAAGTGTGGCTCCAATCTGCATCTACCATACAAACGCATTTAGTATAGTGGCCCCTTGTGCAGACACAGGGTAAGGCCTGGTAATGAGACCTTCAAAAATAGCTGTCTCAGATAAACAAAAAAGACCTCTATTAACGTACATGGTAACTCTCCAACTCTCTACTTGCCCAGGCCTTGGCTTTTGTTTTTCCATTATTAGACGAGGCCCTTATGTATGCAGAAAGTAATAGTATGTGGTCTGGAGATGTACTTAGCTGGAAAAGAGAAGCAACAACCATCAAAATGGTAATACAATTATGAAAGAAGGTCAAAGGTGACCGGTAAAAGGGAAAAAAGGGACTTGTGTCTCTGTATTGTTCAAAGAGGGATTGAAAGGTTGTCAGAAGAGTACACACACACACACACACACACACACACACACACACACACGTATATATAAGAAATTTAGGTCTTGTCTACTTTGGAAGACCATGGTGACTGGAAAACTAGTGAAGTTACAACATCACAAAAATCAAAAGACTGAAACTGAGTTATCAAGAAAGGAAGGGAATTGTTAAATTATTAAAAAAACAAAGTTTTAAATAAAGACAGACATACTTGGGAGAAAGAAATCTATTTGCTAAAGATTAAACACCCTGCACCTTCAATTAAGGTATGAGAGCTCACAAATCACATTCAAGATTCCTCCAGGAAAAACAAAACAACAAAGACTTAGATTTTATATTCCTAACATTTCTGAAGTTAAAAACAAACAATACATAAATAAACCTTACAGGCCTTTTTTTATACACAATAAAGCAGCACAAAAGATCCTTTGCAGACCATCTTTAAAATAATAATAATAATCTATAGCTTAAGATGAAGCAGGTCTATGTTCAGACTGTAGCATCATTGCTCCCAGCTGGCAGCTTCCACTGCTGAGCTCTGTTGCCCCAATGACTAAGCAGGCTCCCCTCCCTGATGTCTGGGGATGACCTCATATCATCATCATGTCAGTTAACTTTTTTTTTTTACATTTCTCCACAAGAGTCATCCTGCAGTTGCATTAGGACAGGTTTCTGCAATATATTGTTAAGTGTACTACTCCTCTGAGCAGCAGCATAGAACGCCTCTGGCTGGTAACTGCTGTGGCATACAGCAGTGGTTCTCAAACTAGGGCCGCCACTTGTTCAGGGAAAGCCCCTGGCGGGACGGGACGGTTTGTTTACCTGCTGCATCCGCAGGTTTGGCCGATTGCAGCTCCCAGTGGCCACATGGGGGCTGCGGGAAGCGGCGGCCAGTACGTTCCTCGGCCTGCGCCGCTTCCTGCAGCTCCCATTGGCCTGGAGCGGCAAACCGTGGCCACTGGGAGCTGCGATCAGCCGAACCTGCGAATGTGGCAGGTAAACAAACCGACCCGGCCCGCCAGGGGCTTTCCCTGAACAAGCAGCGGCCGTAGTTTGAGAACCACTGGCATACAGCATATGCAGGATCCAGCCCCCATGCCATGCTCCCTTACCTCTTAGTGTCTGAGAGTGCTATGTGGTACTGTTTGTACAAAGGATGGAGAAAAGGCAGGATTTAAAGTTAGTGAAATTAAGTCAAAGACTGTCAGCTCCTGACACATCTGGGTCAACTATTCCACATAGTTGCGGCCCCTCCAGGTGAAAAATACCCTTCACAAAGCTTTTCTTCAGAGGACTTCTTTTCTATAACACATTAGTCTTGTACTTCTCATTATACTTTTATTAGTATTTTAAACTTCTAACACATTTTTCTTGCTACAGGATCCCGCACCAAGGAACTGTGCACTATATAAACACATAGCACCAATGAAACACTGCAACTTTTGGAGTGGAGGGCAGTAAACAAGCAGGATACAGCACAGTATTGGGGACAGGGAAGAATTTTAGTCAAGGACTGTCCATCAACTTATTGTGAGCTGCATTCTTCCCTCCCTCCCATACCCAAAATACAAGGACAAAGAATATCCTAGGCACACTCTCAAGAAGAGCTCAAGAACCCCCTGTACCTGATATGGGCAGAAAGAACAGAGAGGAAGGTTATGTGATCAAACAACAAAATACATAACCAGTTAGCTAAGAGGGGATAATTTAGCTTCTGTCACTTGGTAAATAATTGTGTTGTTCTACCAGTAGCGGGACAATAGACAAGCATAAGAGGGAAAAACTAAGATTGACATAGAATTACAGAATATTTCTAGACCTTAACATTTAGATTTTTTAAACTACAACCTTATTATTTAATGTCCATATTTTTATCCTAATTAAAAGACTTTTTCACAATTTTCTTCTTTAAATGCACACTATTCTAATAATAATATTTCACATGAATAGACCTTTATTTCCAACATGAATTCTATTTTGGAAGGTTTTGCCTGGAAATTTACTATTGCACCCGGTTCCTCTTAATTTCTTTAAATACTGTTTTCCATTTAACAATATCTCTCTCTCTACCATTTAATATGCCAAGTTCCTGACCTCACATTTAGTAATGCCATGAAACTCTATTTTCCAGCTCTTCTGTTGAGAGCCTACCTGCAGTTTTATGGTCTTCTCACTTTCACCTGCTGTTCCACCCGTATTTGGCATCATAAGGAAATTTAAATTCTATGCATTATTGATCCGCTTTAAGATGTTTTGCATACAACTATTAGATCAGTGGTTTTCAAACTTTTTAGGCTACATACCCCTTTCTAAATAATGTAGTCTACTGCAGTGGTTCTCAAACTAGGGCCTCCGCTTGTTCAGGGAAAGCCCGTGGCAGGCCGGGCTGGTTTGTTTACCTGCCGCGTCTGCAGGTTCGGCCGATCGCAGCTCCCAGTGGCTGCGATTTGCCGCTCCAGGCCAATGGGAGCTGCGGGAAGCGGCGCAGGCCGAGGGACATACTGGACACCCCTCTCCCCGCCCCCTCATTGGCCTAGAGCGGCGAACCGCGGCCATTGGGAGCTGCGATCGGCCGAACCTGCAGACGCGGCAGGTAAACAAACCGGCCTGGCCCACCAGAGGCTTTCCCTGAACAAGCGGCGGCCCTAGTTTGTGAACCACTGGTCTACTGCATACACCCATCTGAGATAGGGTCATAATATACCTATGAAAAAAAGGTCTATAACACGATCCATTGTCTGCCATTACAGGATTTTTCTCACGTACCCCCGACAAGAGCTCGTGTACCTCTACAGGTATGTGTACCCAGTTTGAAAACCACTGTATTAGATAGAAGGCCCCAATACTGAGCTATGAGAGATGCTGTGTGGCTTCTCCTCAGAAAAGTGGATGAAGTATAGGGTGCAGAAAATTACAATAAATAGTAGTAGGTCATCCTCTATTTCACCAAGCTCCTCCATTTTACAAATTATTTCATGCAATACTTCATCAAAAGCCTTGCTAGGATCTAGCTAAAATGCCTCCATTGCCTTATCCACATCAATTTTCTTTGTCAGACCCTTCAAGAAACTATCAGATTAGTCTGATGAGATTGGTTTCTCATTAAATCCCCTTGCTGGCAGCTGCTGAGCTTACTGCTCTCCTCTTTAAGAAGTTCAATTTCTTTGTCTCTAATGAATGAATCTAAAAATTGTTCCTGGAATCAAAATCAGATGTACCAGGCTACACAGTTCTCTGCTTCTCTTCTAAGACAGAGTGGTTGCCTCAGATTCAACCTTTCTCCAGCCTTAATAATTAGCACTTCAAAGTGCTTTTTATTAGGGGATCTCAAGGCATTTATGACATGTGGGTAAAGTATCGTGACCCACATTCTACTGGATGAGAAACTAAAGACAGAGGGGTTAAGAGAGATCAGTGGCAGAATCATGAACATTACAAAGTCCTGACTATTAATCCCCTGCTCTATATACTATAAAACACTCCCTAAATTTACATACATAGGTAAGTATTGAAATAACTCTAAAAGACAATAAAAATCACATAGTTTTTATTGAAGTCACTTTTATAGAATCACAGAAATATAGGGCTGGAAGGGACCTTGAGAAGTTATCTAGTCCAGCTCCCTGCACTGAGGCAGGACCATATAAATCCAGACCGTCCCTGACAGTGTTCATCAAACCTGTTCGTAAAAACCTCCAATGACAGGGATTCCATGACCTCCCTTGGAAGCCTATTCCAGCGCTTTTAGTTGCAAAGTTTCTCCCAATATCTAACTTAAATCTCCCTTTCTGCAGATTAAGTCCATTACTTCTTGTCCTACCTTTTGTGGACATGGAGACAAACTGATCACCGTCCTCTTTATAACAGCTCTTAATATAGGTGAAGAGAGTTATTAGATCCTTCCCCTCCCCCCAAGTCTTCTTTTCTCAGGACTAAACAACATGCCCAGCTTTTTTTTTTTTTTTTTTTTTTTTTTAAAAACCTTTCCTCATAGGTAGGGTTTTCCCAAACCTTTTATCATTTTTGTTGCTCTTCTCTGGACTCTCTCCAATTTGTGCCCATCTTTCCTAAAGTGAGGCACCCAGAACTGGACACTACTCCAATTGAGGCCTCACCAGTGCCCAGTAAAGCGGAACAATTACCTCCTGGGTCATATGTATGACACTCCAGTTAATACACGCCAGCTGTAGAATATCATATAGCTGAGCAATGAGCCTTAAGTGATGGGGGTGGGGCTGTTTACACAAAGCAGATAAAAGTAGCCTATGTTGGTGTTGAAGGGGAATAATAGACTTTAATGTCTCTGACATACAGAGAAAATAGATTGATCCAGGAGCTAACAACAAAAAAGTCACAACACAGTTCATATCCATTGCCTAGCGATTGCGCTCCATGCCACTATATGGAAGACAAAAGGTCAGTTATTTGGTTCAGCTCTCTCCTTTCATGGTCCAGAACCACAAGCATCTGTGGGAACGCAGTAAGAGAGAAAGAGAAGAGGGAATTTTTGTATTTGCTGTTCCCTCTAGCCAGCAAAGGAAATGTAGTTATTTCTGAAAGGAGATCCTTCCAGTCCTCAGGTGCAAAGTTTGTGGCTATGATGTAGGATATCAAGGACTAGGAAGGGAAGACATGACATTCTAAGAGCTCCTACGTGAGAATAAATTAACTCTGAGGGGGTGGGACACACAGACAATACCTGTCAAACTACCAGTGAAGGGAACAAGGTCAACTCCATAAACACACAAGCAGAGTGAAAGAAAAAAAATTAAATCTTCCCATTTTGAAATGGGAACGATTCCCTCATCCATCAACACGAGGGCGAGTGTAGATGCAAAATGTGGCACACTGGTGTTAATTCAATAGCTTTTCATCATTGGAGACTTAGGATAGGTCAAAAGCAGGAAACATCTCAGCCTGCTGGAGGTTTATCATAATTAAATCACCATCTATTGTGACATACTTGGATAAGAAGTGATGAAGGCAGGCATGGGAAGAATGAACTCTGCAGAGCTTATGGCACAGCCTCTGCATACGTTACACCTAGCCATGAAATCATGGTCTCACAATCACTAAAATTCTACTCCAAAAAACTCTCACACATTTTCAAGTGTTTTCTTGCAAGTAGTCAGTCAACACTAACAGAATTCCTGCAGACTGAACACACCCAGCCTTTCCTCCTACTCACTACCCTCAGACTCCTGAAAGCAGGAAGGACAGCAACACAGCATTCTTTCATATCAGGAAGAGGAGAGGGAAAAATAAACTATCATTGTAAGCTGTGTAAAGTGATCTGGAAGAGAACTGGGTCTATCTTATCCACCCAGCGGGTGGAGCAACAAGACTTGCCGGGGCAATCAGGCACTGAAAATCATACCCTTGTTCAGAAAGCAAAAGAAATTAAATCCTGCACTAAATTATGCCAGCCTCCCAAATGCCTCTTCTTACCTTACCGCAGGCAGCAAAACCTTTCCAACAAATATTTAAAAGGCTTCGGTCTAAAGAGATATGTTGTTCAGGTGCCCAGTGCAACAAAGTAGAGACAACCTAAACTCAACGTGAAAAAGAGACGCTGACTGGCAGAACTGCTTCTAGCTTTCTAAGGGCCCAGTGCAGGTAAAATACACTGGAGTAGTGTAGGCCTATGGCTGCCATTCCTGACTGAACAGAATAATTTAGGCAACTGCATTAGGTGAGAGTCCTGGAAATCAATAAGGCATTTTGAAAGACAGAGATCAAAGAGAGCCCCCTTGAGAAAATACTGCACAGCACAGAAGGAACTCTCCAGTGCTTGCATATGTTTGGAGGATGATGGTGTAAGGGGAATCAGTTTATGAGAGACAGGCAATATCAAAGGGGAGGAATTAGCATCCAGGAAATGTAACCGCTGCAGCACTGCTGTACATAAAGGCTACATGGCGCTATACCCAAGGTTGCTTTCCATGTATCTGACACATCCTTACTGAAGAAAGTAATGATGCAGTAACTTCTCAAGCAGCCAGAACAGCCACCTGGTGCACCTATTTAAAGATACTATTACCACCCTTCTCATTTCTCCAGTCTCACTCACAGCCTGGTAATAAATCAATAAAACCCCATTAAGCAGATGTACCAATCAGGGTCTTTAGAGTGATGTTCAGCAGCTCTGTGATGGCAGACAGAGTGAGCAGAAAGCTATCATACAGCAATCTACCTACCCATTTGATATAGGATCTTCAGGAAATCAGAGATTTAAATATCAAGAATATTGCTATAAATGACCAAAACAAAAAATGAAAGTGAATTTCAAAGGAGAATTACTGTTTTGAAACAGGAAGTAAAAGTGATAAAAAAAATCAATGCAAAAGAAAAATAAGGACCAAGGATAAACTTCACTTTGATGAACATGAATCGGAATATGGAGAAATTAATATCCTTCTTATTTCTTTTGTTTACATCACATCATGACCCCTCACTTTTGCCCCCTACCAGCAAATGGTGGTGGTGAAGAGAAAGGAAAGCACTGAAAAGGAATTATAAAACACCTGTTTTAATTAGGCTGGTTTCTTTTGTTTACATGCAGCTTTTTTTTGTTGTTGTTGTTTTAAATCACAATTCCACCCAAACATGCACTCCAACTGTCATTTTGGCCTATCATTTAACTTTACGAATATGCTTTTATTTACCCATTAACTTCACTGACATCTTCCTCATTCCTTCCAAATACTTTGATACATTCTAGCAAAGGGCATGTTATAAAGAGAGAATGCCTGATGGGGTTGCAGGGTCAGAAGAGCAGCAGCTGCACCTCAGAGCAGACTTTCAGACAACAGCCCTATCCAGAGGGCATTCTGTACTTTAAAAGGACGTGTCAATGTGCCCTACTCTCATAGTTTTTCTTATATCTATTTGTAAACTCTGAAATTATTCAAGGTTTGCTTTCCAAAACGCTTCTGGCTTTTATTTTGGTTTTTGGGGGAAGGAAAGCAACAGCAGATGGATTTTAAGAAAGCAGTGCTCCAATGTGCTGGTTCTGAGCTCAACCCACAACAGCAAAGCAGCACAGGAAGCCCTGCACTTGTGACTCACCCCACAAGAACAAAATCAGCATGCATGCAAAGGAAAACAAATTATGTTAGGGAAACATTTGTGTTTCAAGCTTATTACAAAAAATGATGGGGGGGAAATGATTTTAGAGGTGACAATGTCCTTTCCAGCAGCTGCAGACAATTTAGAACAATTAGCACAAACCAGATCCTCAGTTTAACTTTCTAAGTGATGTTTCCAAAATAACTAAATTGAAATTTTTCCAAATCTTGCAAGATAACAACAAAAAAGGAGACTGCTGCAAAGCATCAATTTCTTATCTCATAAATAGGGCCCTATCAATTTCATGACCATAAAAAACACGTCATGGATCATGAAATCTGGTCTCCCGCTGGGAAATCTGGTCTTTTGTGTGCTTTTACCCTAGACTATATAGATTTCATGAGGGGAGACCAGGAGTCCTGACCCATATTAGGAGTCCTGACCCAAAAGGGAGTTACAGGTGGGTCACAAATTTATTTTAAGGGGGATCACAGTATTGCCACCCCTTACTTCTATGCTGCCTTCAGAGCTGGGCAGCTGGAGAGTGGTGGCTGCTGACTGAGGACCCAGCTCTGCACACAGCAGCACAGAAGTAAGGGTGGCAATACCATACCATCCTCACTTCTGCATGCATCAGCATGCAACATTTGGCATAGAAGAGAAAGCAGCCAACATAAACAGGGTTACTGTGGGCAGGAAAGGGGTAGGAGGGAAGGCACAGTCATTTATATGTATGGGAGAACACCACAGTGCAGTATTACACTTCAGTAAAAGTAGGTTTCTGCCATTGGTTTCCTCTAATTAACTAATGTTTGTAAACTGTATTGAAGTTGAGAAGTGCTGTCAGTGCCAAATATGATGACAGATAATACTAAGAAATAACATGATGTGAAGAAGATTGTGCAGCCTGTGGTGGGGCATGCACACGGAGAAGCAAAGAACTTAAGAACATTGTATGTTCTGAGACTACATGAAGCTAGAAAGTAGCTATTCTGTGCTATTCTTTTCCTGTGGAAATGGGTTAACACTTCTGCTAATTGTAAGGGCTTAGAGCTATTTTAGGCTCTTCTGTTTGGAACTGTCAGGGAAGGCAGTTGCTAGCAACAGAGAGAAATGTTTACTCCAGCATGCAGGATTTGCAGACAGCTCTATAGTCAGAATGGCAGAGAGCTGGCCAAAATGCTCTCCTTACGCTTGCACTCACATAGCTGACATAGCCATACTTCTTTCACTCAGAGTTTCTTCCCAACCGCAAATAAGCCAGCTGTGGAATTGGACATGCCCAGCAGATATGACCAAGTCACTGTGCCTTTTTGCACCGAGAAAAAGATATGCCTGACTTTGCAGGACTGCAGCAGGAATATACACTGCAGGGTAAATCTTTGTCCCTTCTTGACCTTTCCTGTCATCTCGGTCAAGAATAAGAAGCAAGACAGACCTGGGTGTCCACACTGCACGGAGGATCATAGTTTGAATGCTGATCAGATTCCTTCCCCACACAGGGCTTTGTGGAGATGACAGTCTCCTCTGAGGGGTGAGGAGGGAAAGCTGAGGTAACTGTACTTTCCATTACTAGGAGAGTCTCCTACTCGCTGATATGGGTCCAAAATTCCATAGCTGTTAGTCCACAGTAGAGACACTGTTCCAATCATCAAGTAGGCATTAGTTGTTGTTGTGTGGGCCTGAGGTTAGGGCAATGGCTGCGTGGCTAAAAGCACAGAACAAGGTGGCAAGAGATCTAGGTTCTATTCCCAGCCCTGCCCCACAGACTGTAATCTCAAGTAATCATTTCAACTCCGTTCCTCAATCGGTAAAACAGAGATAATACCTGTCTCACATGGATGTTGTGAAGCTAAATACATTAATGTTTATAAAGTGCTTTGAAATCCCCAGTTGAAAGGTGCTATTATTTTTTATAGCACCCACAAGTATGCTAGGCACTTTATAGTACAAATAGACAGGGATTATTCCCCAGAGTGTAGTCTAATTTTAGACGTGATGCAACAAGTTGGGGGTAATCAAACAATAGGGAGTAGACAGGTGGAAGGACAAAGGTTACACTAGTAAGATCATACAGTTGCTCATTAGTCATATGTGTATCTTACACCAGGTCTACACTAGAAAATCGTATGGTTTCAGTAATTGTCTTAGCTGAACCAACACTGGACACGGTTTGTCCGTGCCTACACTTACAGACAGACAGTGGCCACCACTAATTCAGCTATCATTTAGCAAACAATTGCTAAAATTGGTGCTGTTTCCAAGAGTAGACAAGGTTGTAGCGGTTCAGTTGAATTTTCTAAAACACTTAAATAAATAGTGTAACTTTTTAAAAGTAGTGTGGGAAAAAAAATCTGAAGGGATTTAGCTGACACGAGGGTACTTGCTGGTAGACCAGAATGTTTGTGGGAAATGTAGACAAAGGATTATCAAGGCTGTCACTTTTAGTAGAGCAAAGGTGTGAGCGAGTGATGCAGTAAGGGGCAAGGTCAGGTAGTTATGTAGGATATTGAATTGGGCAGTGCCTATGACGTGGTCAGGTCAACAGGTAAGAAAGATCATTTCAGTAACTGCATTTTAAAAGCTGTGTTTTAGATGGGCAACCAGCACTGTGGAGGGCAGATTATTAAGAAGTGAATGCTACAAGTTTTAAGCCTTGGAGGTATCTTCCTGGCTCTAGATTCAGAATTCCCCACTTCCTCAACCCCCAAAACAACCCCTTTCCCCCAACCCACACATCTTAAGGGGGGGAGCGGGAGTACACGACTAGAAGAAGAAAAGAGCAGGTTGGTTGGAACCAAAACTATCAAAAGCAAAGCAAATTTTTGACCAATTCTGTAGCAGCTAATTTGTGTCCTTATTAAACCACATTCTGAATCAACACACCAAGAACTGTGCAAAGGCAATATCGGCCTCAAGCTTATTCAGAAAGTCAGAAGTTTCCTGCAAAACGGACTTACACAAGTGCCAGCAGAGAAAGAAACCACTTGCCCTCCACTTACCAATAATTCAGGAAAGAGTAACATTCTTTACAATTGCATTTGGAACAAATTTTCTCCTACCTGCAAACCTTTGCAAAAAGTTTTAGATCAAGCATCAGGGTGGATAAAAATCAATGAATTAAAAAAAAATCAGATTTTTTTTATTTAAATTAGATTTTTTTGATAAAATGCTTTTTGAGGAAAAAACCTATCCAAAGATATTTTTAATTAAGATACACTATAGCTCAAAGATATCTCAACATGGAGTAGGGATTATAAATTCTAATTCTATAGTATGAGACAATATATTCATGTAATGTTTAAGAAAAGTTTTGTAAATGAATTCCAATAGTTCATGGATTAGGGACCCAATTTTATGGGGTTCCAGGGGCTTCTGTATAGATTAATCTTTCTATCTACCCAATGGGACTCAGTGCTCAGTCTAGAAGATACCATCAGAGATGCTTAGTTTTGCAGTTCTCAAACTGTGGATTTGTGTCTCCAGAGAAAACATGCTTGTCAACAGCAAAAATGTTTTTAAATAAATAAATAAATATATAGAGGTGAGAAATAACGGACCTCAACCCTATTGTCCCTCTGCAAATTTGTGTACACAAGAGTCAACCCCTTACCTCTCTCTAAAAGTGCAAAGTTTCAAAAAGTTTAATAAATAGAAGATTGTTGGGGCGGAATAGATCTGGACAAGGAGAAGAAGTCTGGAGATAAATATGAGAAGGGAGGGACAGGCAGTAGAAACAAAAGTGAAACTGTTTGAGCAGCATATTCCAGAAGTCTTGAGGTCTTTCTGAATGTAGCCTTCACTGATTTGAGATCTACTATACACTAGAAGGGAAAACCTATAATGGCAGCAGGCCCTAAAAGAGACCCAGTTTGGGAATATTTTAATGAAGTTCCTCTACCTGTGGGTAAGATAGGCATGCATGCAAAATGCAAACAGTGCAACAAAGAAATGCAAAGCCTGGTTGCCCGAATGAAACAACATCACGAGAGGTGTTTCATCATCTTCAACGCAGCTTCCTCCTGAGAAGAAAGGAACATGTCTGAATATGCAGGATTTCCAGGTTGGTAACCTTTTTTATTTCATACTTCTTTCTTAAGGACTGCCTGTCTTCCTTCTGGACTATTCTTGAATTCTCACGTTGGAGCAAAAAACATAGTTGGTACTCTAAGGTACTATCATTTTAGATGCAGCTGTGATAAAAAAAAAAATAGCTGAAATAGGCAGATCTTCCTTTTACAATTTCACCTTTAAAGTTGTACTGAGTGTCAGTGAATGCAAAGAGTAATACTAAATGAGTAGTATGGTAATAATAATTAAATAACTGCATTGACTTATTTAGTTTAGGAGAACACATCCTCAACATACAGGATTCTGAAGATTATCCACCTTCAAGATCACCATCATTTTCTATAGTTTCAGAGTTATCTGCGAATGATAGTGTTTCAGTCACATCATGTGTCACATAGCCACAGTATATCACCTGTAGCAAAATGAAAAAAAAAAAAAAAAATCTCCATCATCCAGAAACAACCAGAGATAAGTTTGTGATAAGAACCAGCAGATTACAAAAAGAGGTAATTGATGAAAAAATTGCCCGGTTTGTTTAAGCAACAAACTCTCCTTTCCGTATGATTGAGAACCCACACTTCATTAACATGGTTCAGTCATTAAGACCAGGATACAGTCCATCCAACAGAGCAGATGTCGCAGGCAAACTGCTGGATAAAGTGTATGAAAGAGAAATTGAGCAGTGTGCAAAGGGTCTAGAGGGTGAAATTTTTAACCTGAGACTTGATGGGTGGAGCAATGTCCACAATGATCCTTTTGTATGTGCTTGTGTGACAACAGAAGAAGGGAATGTCTTCCTTACAGAAGCAATTGATACTTCAGGAATTGCACACACAGCAGAATACTTACAAGAAGTAGCAGTAAAAGCTATAACAAACTGTGAAAAAAAATTCAAATGTCTAGTACGCAGCTTGGTCAAAGACAATGCTGCAAATGTATCCAAGATGAGAAGATATTTAGAAGAGTCCCAAGCTAACAACATACAGTTGCAGTGCTCATTTGATGCACCTCCTAGTCAAAGACTTCAGTGTTCCAGAAATAAAGGCAAATGCTGTTGAAACTGCAAAATACTTCCGTAACAACCACTTTGCAGCAGCTGCTCTGAAAAAAGTGGGAGGAACCAAGCTAACTCTCCCACAAGACATGAGATGGAACTCAGTAGTGGACTGTTTTGAGCACTATATCAAGAACTGGCCTAATCCGATGACAGTTTGTAAACAAAGTCGTGAAAAAATAGATGGCACTGTCACAGGCAAAGTTCCCAACATTGGGCTTAAGAGAAATGTTGAACACATGCTGAGTACCCTGAAGCCTATTTTTGTAGCCCTACAAAATGCAAGGAAATAGCTATTTTATTGCTTACGCTGTTGAAATTTGGAATGAACTGAGTGAGATCTTAAAAAGAAAAATATGCAATCACAGAGTTTAATTACAAGCATTAAAAGAATGAATGGGACAAGCACTATCTCCAGCTCATTTTCTTGCAAATATTCTCAATACTCGGTAACAGGGTCAAACCTTAACTGCTGAAGAAGAGGAGTTGGCTATGACATGGACATCCAGCAATCATCCCTCCATAATGCCAACTATAATAAACTTCATATATGTTTGCTGATGATGTTTTAAACAAAGTCACACCGGTGAACTGGTGGAAGTCACTTAAGCACTTGGATTCAGAGACCGTTGAAGTGACAATCTCACTTTTAACAGCAGTAGCTTCTTCTGCCAGTGTAGAAAGAATATTTTCTTCCTTTGGACTAATTCATTCCAAACTAAGAAATCGTTTGGAACCTGAAAAAGCAGGAAAGCTTGTTTTTCTTTTCCAGATTATGAACAAACAGGAAAATGGAGGTGAAAACGATTGAGTTAGCCGCAGAAGCCAATATTTTAAGTTTCTCGTGTTGACCTGGCTGACAGTCGATTTTTTTTTTTTTTTAATATTTCATTTAACTATTTTAGTTAAAAACAATTTTAACAAAAACAAACCTGATTTAAAAAAACTTGAAGGTTTAACTAAATTCAAAAATTGATATGCTTGTTTTGTTAAAATATTATGTTTTCTGTTGAAGAAAAAATCCAGAATACATAACTTTGTTGTTTTAGTTAAATAAAACAATTTAAATGTCTGTCTGGTGATGTTCTCATCCTAACACAGCATGGCAAGAAAATCCTCCAAATATTAATGATTAACCTGTTGAATTGGAGATAGTTCACCTCCCAATGACTTCATAAATATCTGCTTTAATTACCTTTGGTAAATGAAATTATCAAACAATCATTCATTTTCTGATATAGCTGTAAAACTAATCTGAAAAATTTTCAAAATAAATCACTTTAAAAATGTATAGTGTGTACCTTCTAAAAATGAAACCCTACATCTACCTCTGAGTTGTGAAGAATATGTATTAAGGTTATAACAATCAACAAGAATGCACTTTTATGTAGAAATCCATGATTAAGTCGAGTCTTCCTATCAATTTGATTTAAATCAAATACACCCTGTCAAGCATGAGACTCAATTCTGAACATTACACAAAATTATAACAATATTTTATCACAATCAAACTGGTACTACAGAAAAAAATAAAACATCCAAATTTACCTATGTATGAGGGGAAATGTTGCAAGGGGTTAATCAGTTCATGTTTGTAAAGCGCTTTGACATTTTATTCTGCACTTCTATAGCTCTATCTGTGGATCTTGAAACAATGTACAGACCATTTGTGAATTAATCCCTGCAACATCTTTGTATCGCTACCTCCATATTAGAGATGAAGAAAACTGAAGTACAGAGAGGTTAAGAGCTTGCTTTTCCATGGTGCTAACTAAGCACACAATTCCAATTAAAATCACAAGGAGCCATAGATCTTCCTCACTTGTGAATACCTCTATGACTTGGGCAAGATCACAGAGCAGCTTACTGGACAAGCTGGCAATAGACTCCAGCATCTAGCTCTAATCCAGGAGTCGGCAACCTATGGCACGTGTGCCAAAGGCAGCAAGCGAGCTGATTTACTGTGGCACGCTGCTGCCAGCCTGGGGTCCCGGCTGCCGGCCCCGCTCAGCCCACTGCTGGCCTGGATGGACGGAACCCCAGGCCGGCAGTGGGCTGAGCGGGGCCGGCGGCCAGGACCCTGGCTGGCAGGGAGCGGCTCAGCCTGCTGCAGGTCTGTGGTCCCAGCCACCAGTCCGCTCAGCCTGCTGCCAGTCTGGGGTTCCATCCGCCGGCCCCTGTAAATGTAAAATGTATTACTGGCACGCAAAACCTTAAATTACTGCGAATAAATGAAGACTTGGCACACCACTTCTGAAAGATTGCTGACCCCTGCTCTAATCATTAGACCACGTCCATATAAAGCAGCTAAGTGTTATTATAATAAAAGTTCTTACATGAAAATTATATCATTTTGCAAACAGTAGACCAAAAAGGGATCAGTCATCCCATAAGGAGTACAAATTCCATGAGGACCTGATCCTGCTTTCACTGAAGTCGAGAGGAATTTTGCCAAGACTTCTATAGGAGCAGCAGGAGGCCCTTTTGCTGTCAATATGACCAACAATTCATCTGAGTTAAAGGGATTTTTCACTAAACTAGATAAATACCCTTCATCTCACACAACATGTTAGTTTCTAGGTTGAATAGAACAGTCTTTTGAGGAAAGTGAGTGAAGGGGATGTCCCACAAACTCTGTATGAACACTAATTGATTAAGCCTCACACAACACAATTGAGCAGGTAGGTAAATATTATTAATCCAATTTTTATAATGGGTAAACTGAGGCAGAGTGACTTGCCCATTGCTTCATGGTGAGTCAGTGGTAAAGCAGGGATTATAACTCAGGAGTTCCTGGCTCCCAACATCCACTGCTCATTCCTTCAGACCATGTTTGGAAGGCATCAGGAAGAGGAAAAACATCTATACTCTGATCATATGGACTAAAATCTAGAAAATAATATTGAGGAGTACAGCTTTCAAAAAAAAAAAATAATAATAATCTAGCAAGTTCATCCCACCCTTGAGAACATAAGAATGGCCATATTGGCCTGGACCAATGGTCCATCTATTCCAGTATCCTGTCTTCTGACAACGGCCAGTGACAGATGCTTCAGAGGGAATGAACAGAACAATTATCGAGTAATCCACCCCATCGTCCAGTTCCAGCTTCTGTCAGTCAGAGGTTTAGTGGGATCCAGAGCATGGCATTGTGCCCCTGACCATCTTTACTAATAGCCACTGATGGACCTATCCTCTATGAACTTATCTAATTCTTTTTTGAACCCAGTTGTACTTTTGGCTTTCACAACATCCACAGCAACAGGTTCCACAGGTTCACGGTGTGTTGCATGAAGTAGTACTTCCTTATGTTTGTTTTAAACCTGCTGCCTATTAATTTCATTGGGTGACCCCGGATTTGTGTGTTATGTGAAGGAGTAAATAACACTTCCTTATTCACCTTCTCCACAGCAGTCAAGATTTTATAGACCTCTATCATATCTCCCCTTAATCGTTTCTTTTTCACCCTGAACAATTCCAGTCTTTTTAATCACTCCTCATAAGAAACTGTTCCATACCTTAATAATTTTTCTTACCCTTCTCCAATTCTTTATATCTTTTTGAAGATGGGGCAACCAGAACTTCACGCCGTATTCAAGTTGTGGGCATACCATGGATTTATATAGTGGCATTATATTTTCTGTCTTATTATATATCCCTTTTCTATGGTTCCTAACATTGTTAGCTTTTTTGACAGCCACTGCACACTGAGCAGATGTTTTCAGAGAACTATCCACAATGACTTCAACATCTCTTTTCTTGAGGGGTAAGAGCTAATTTAGACCCCGTTATTGTATGTACAGTTCGGATTATGTTTTCCAATGTGTATTACTTTGCATTTATCAACACTGAATTTCATCTGCCATTTTGTTGCCCAGTCACCCAGTTTTGCTAGATCCCTTTATAACTCTTCGCAGTCAGCTTTGGACTTAACTATCTTGAGCAATTTCGTATCACCTGCCAACTCCCACTACAGATCTTTGGGAGACCCTATTTACCTCTTGTGTAAATAATAGACTTATGATAGCATCATACTGCTTCAGTATAATTGCAACATTTTTCTAAAAAAATAAAACCTCACACACACACACCTGGCTATTGCTATCTATAGAAAAGCTCTAACATCAATAGGACAGCTCTCTGACCAGTACTTTAGACTCAAAGACTTTAAGGCCAAAAGGAACCATCATGATCATCTTGTCTGACATCCTGCACATTGCAAGCCACAGAACCTCGTCCGCCCACTCCTGTAATAGACCCATAACCTCTGCCTGAGTTACTGATGTCCCCAAATCATGATTGAAATACTTCGCGTGTCTGTTCTTCTATACTCCCTTTGTATTTTTCCCCAAAAGCTCTCTGAAACTGCAGGCTAAAGAAAATGGCACTTAAAACGTTTGAGTGAATTTAGTATTTATAAAACTAACATTTATCAGGATTCAGACACAGAGCAGGCTGACTTTTTTGCAACCTTACCTGTTGCTGCACTGCCCCTGCACCTCATTCCTGAACTGTAGCATCCACTTCTTTACGTACTTACTTGGCCCTCGTCACCACTGTATCTGAGCACACGAATCTTTAATGCATTTATCTTCACAACACCAATATAGGGTAAAGAAGTGCTATTATTCCCATTTTACAGATGGGAACATAGGTACAGAATTGCTAACTTACTTGCCTAAGATCACACAGGAAGTTTGTGGTAGAGCAGGGAACTGAAGGTAGGTCTCTCAAGATTTAGGCTAGCACGCTAATCAGTAGACCCTCCTTCCTCCGTTATCCAGTCCTAGACCTCACCCTAGTCCTCTGCTTACGTACCACAATGCTGTCTTGCAACACCTTTTCTATTCCAGCCTAGGGCCAGTGTTCAGCAGGGACTGCCACTCATACTAAACTAAGGATATGGTAACACTGTATTGCAGCTAAGACAGGTTTAGAATGGGTACTACCAATTTCCTTTTGCCACCAATGGACCACAAAAGACATACTAAGCTCTTAACAGGAGTAATGTACAGGACACACAGAGAGGAAGTCCTATCACAATCCAGGAACATCAATTAAGTCCACTTCATAGGGCCACAGCTTGTGCACACAGCATTCATTATTCCAGTCTCTCCTCAGCAGGAACTATGCCTTAATTTTGTCTGGGCAGCCATATGTTCTATAGACCAACGTTAGACAATCTGACCGAATCCTTGCCATGAATGCATTTACAGTGTAAAGGGGCATTTTCACTTACCTAAAGTTAAAACTAATATGTTTTAAATTTATTACATTTAACAGATAGAAACACAGATCAAAACCTTTTAAAGTGTAAGAAATGCACTTTGATGTTATTTTAAAAAGGATAAAAAAAATTTAGTTATAGCAAGATAGTGCTTTTGAGTGAGAGATCTAGCTTGATTGTACATTACCCTCAACTTCACCACCTACTTCCCTAAACCACTCCAGAAGACGACAGAATAGTTTCTCTCTTTCCCGCCCCCACAGTGCAATTGCAATCTTTGAACCATCAAAATACACAAACTAGCTTCCAGGCCCCCAAGGAACGGAGATATGTTAGAGCTGAATGTTTTTAGAGTCCAGCGGTTCAGAGTCAAATATGTCCACCTTCATAATGAGCCACTCTCAAATACAGGCCCTAATCATGTTCCCAAGCAAATGGCAAAATCCCCACTGATTTCAACAGGAACAGCCATCAGAGGAACTAATTTAATATTCTGGGAGTAGGAAATCATTGCAGTTACCTAACAAACACTGGTTCACTTTAACCCTCCCTAGCTTACATCATATTTCTAACCATAAGTAAACTGACTAGCAAAAATTTTTAGGTGGTAACAAACTGCAGATTATCCTATTGGCTGCTGCTCTGTCCTTATGGGATGCTGAAACCAGGTGCCTTATATGCTAGTGTTGAGATCTGAAAGTATATTAAGTACTGAAATCAGTTTCCATGCACAAGATATCGACGATTTGGATACAGGTTGCAGTTACTGCAATCAAATACCTGGGTGCATGGAGATTTCAGAACCTGAGGCAGAAGCACTGACCTACAGAAAGCACAGAAACCTGTTCCAGGGGATTTGGATACCTATCAGAAAACAAGCATGGCATGACCTAACCCCTATTTATACATGCCAAAACCCACCCAGCTTGTCCACTTAAGAATCTGTACTCTAAAGGTCCAGAATTAGGATAGCAGCATATATGGCTCAGAATTAAGATAAACGTGGTAGAGATTTGGGAGGCTGGGGATGAAGGAAATCTTGTACAGCTCTTACCTGTACTAAACATAAGTCCCTCATGTTCGTTAACACTAAGTTTACTCTACAATTTTAAGACAAAAAGAGGGGTATTAATTTTAAATTGCATGCAGCAAGACTGCAGCAGCTGTCAAATAATGAATAACAGCAATGTAATCTGAATCACCTCTCTGTTCTCATACCATAAGCAACTCCCCACCCAAAGGGCAATTTACCACATTTCACTAAAATGAATATTAGCCAGAATTCTCTGTACCAAGTTTCCTGTTGAGGCAGTCCATTAGCAGCGCTGAGCTGCGTAGCTGCACATACGCAGCTTGCATGCATTATACAGATAAAAAATAAATAAAAATAAAAAGCAAAGTTACCAAGCACTCAATCTCCCCATTTCCTCCACACACACAGCTCCTTGCTGCAAACCTTCAGGCTTGCAAAAACCACAGCCATGATTCAAATAGCCTCCACGGTGTTGATTCTAGCCTCAATCAGGAGCAAGGTGCAGGAGTGCGCAGGCCCTTTGGACCTTATAAGAACCCTAGATTTCAATTTACCTCGTCCTAATATGAGGCAGACACTGTCAGAATTATGTAACGGAGCGAGTCCTTTCTCTCTCTTTTTGTTTCACTTCCCAAGAAACGACAAAAAAGTGTTTTCCAGACCCGATCCTCAAGGCTCCCAGGAAAGAAGCAGGAAGTTCTCTTGCAATCAAGAATATCCCACGAAGTGGTCACTACTCAGCTCCCCTTCTGTGCACAAGCAAAGCGAAGTCCTGCACTGTACTTGGCTGAAATCTACAGCTCCTGTTTTTGATTCTCTCTCACCTCCAGTCCCACGATGCAGTGTCAGGATTGCATGGCTCTGACTCATCGGCTGAGCTCACAGCTTTAAAAAAAACCAACAAGGCGGTGGCGGCAGCAGCGAGGGAGGGCGCTTTCTCCGACCTAAAGGATTGCACAACTCCCAGGCAAGGAAACAAGAAGCACCCGCCTCCTAAACACACATGCACTATAGAGAACTGAAACCAGCTCTTCCACTTCATCAGCACAACTGCCTAAGTCAGGAGCCATCTCTCCCCCGCTCCCTCCCTGCTCAAGCAGGCCTGGGCCACTCCCACTTCCCGTTGCCATATAAGGCAGTGAAAGGGTTTTAAAACCACCTAGCAACTCCACAGAGCTGGGGATTTCCAGTATATTTTCGCTCTACAGAATAGCTTTCCCTTTCTCTCTCACACACATCTACGGTTTGATTTGCAAAAAAGCATCTAGTTAGCATCTCTTCAAACCACACCAGGAGAATGACTTTTGGAGAACATTGTGTTACCCACTAAGACTACATATGCAGTTTATCTTTCCACTGAGGAAACCTCTCTTTGCAATTTGCTATGTTCAGAATAGTTACATATGCATTAAACGGAAATTAAGCTATTACAACTGATAATTGGGGTGCATATCAGAGACAAAAATATCCAACAGGCCTTCTTCTGGGATATTATGCTCACAAAACAGTTCTGTTCACAAACTCTCCAGGGGCAGGCAGGCTAGGCAAGTAAAAAGATGTACATACATGTGGGACAGATAGAGCATGACTCGGTAGCATAGGAAATAGGACAATGTCAGATCAGAGGTCTCAGCAGCTCTGCTGCTGACTCACTGTTTAAGTGCCTTACCTAAGATTAAACACTTTGGCTCTCAGCACTGCCAGCCCCAAACATTCAAAAACATAAGTTGGGACCCCCAAATAATCGTGACACTGGCTTAAAAATCATGACAATTTAAAAATAATACAGTATATACATTTTGGGTTGCTTATTTTAATTTGCCCTCTTGGTTTTGAGCTTTTAGTATACACTTGGGGCACATTTTCAAGCTTTTCTCAGCAACCATGAGGGCCAAAAATTCACTTAAAAAAATACAAAAGCCAAAATTCTCACAATCATTTGTCTCCAGGGGCTGAGGCTTTAAGAAAAAACATTAAATGTAAAATTGTGAGCATTGGCAAAACTGGTTTCCTGCTTTGTAAGACAGGTATATCGATAGACACCTATTTAAAGTGCTTTGAGATTTACACATGAGGAAAGGTAAGTAGTAGTATTACTTAAGAACATGTAACTACTTTTAACTATTTTTTTTCTGATTGATTAGATTGTACAGTGGTTATCACTTTAAATAACTAATTGTTCTCTTTGTTTTTGAGTCCCCCTGCCAATTTTTGTGGTTTTCAAAAACACATTTTCTTTTCCCTGTTGCTGTGTGAAAAATCCCAAACTACAGGAGAAACTGACTATATAAAGAAAACAGTGCTGTCAAAGACAGCAAATAAAACAATTAAATAAATATTTGTTTTCTTTAATCTTAGGTATGTTACTTGCAAGAATATTAGGGAAAAAATTCTGACAAGAGTAATTTTTAAGTGACGACGTCCCTTAAAAATCAGATTAGACTTATGCTGCATGGACCATTCCTAAATTACTGCCTTGCTAAAACCAGTCTGCTTTCTTTTGCACTCTAAGCACAGTCCTGGACCCCAGCCCTGGAAGATGTTCCATGCAGGTGAACTCTTATGCTTGCATGATGTCCCACAATGGGGTTTTGTGCAGGCACGCGGGCTTCCCTAAAGCAGCTTGCAGACTCAGGGCCTATGGCTGAAGAATCTGACGTTTCCATTACCCCCATGTTTGTTTTGGGTATTTAAAATTTGAGGTCAAGCACAGACAACAGCTCATTTCCACTACTGTTGCAATGTGCAAGAAGGCTGCAACTGAGAGCAGAGTGAAATGTTGTAGGATAAAATATTAGAAGGAAGAATTAACTAACTGCCGTGTGAACCTTGAAGTATGCTGGTTTCTGCAAGCACAGTTCATCTTGCACCTGCATTCTCCATTCCCTTTGCACATTCAGTACAACATAACAACAGTCCAGCATTTATTACCAAATGCCTTTGGTGCCCCAAAGAGATCATGGGAACAGAAATTGTTCCACAAGGGATGGCACAGCGTACCCAGTAACATTTTTCTGAAGTGCATACACTACCACCTACAATTACAAAAGCATCTCCCCATTAAAATCAATATTTGCTTCCTTTCTTTGTGGGACATTATAGAACACCATAAGGGAAAAAAGCATCTCATGGAGTGCACTGTTAGGTACATATTACGATGTGAAGTGCTGTACAAACAGAACAGAAAAATGGTCCCTGCCCTAACCAGCTTACAATCTAAGTATAAGACAAGAGACAGCAGATGGATATAGACAGATGGGGAGTACAAAGAAACAATGAGACATTACTGGTGATAGGCAGTGGCCTCTGCACACCAACAACCTAACTGCTATCAATTTCTTTGTAGGCATCACAGCAAAGAAGAGTTTTGAAGAGGGATTTGAAGGTGGATAGAATCATAGACTATTAGGGTTGGAAGAGACCTCAGGAGGTCATCTAGTCCAATCCCCTGCTCAAAGCAGGACCAACACCAACTAAATCATCCCAGCCAGGGCTTTGTCAAGCTGGGCCTTCAAAACCTCCAAGAATGGAGATTCCACCACCTCCCTTGGTAATCCATTCTAGTGCTTCGCCACCCTCCTAGTGAAATAGTGTTTCCTAATATCCAACCTAGACCTCCCCCACTGCAACTTGAGACCATTGCTTCTTGTTCTGTCATCTACCACCAATGAGAACAGCCGAGCTTCATCCTCTTTTGGAACCCCCCTTCAGGTAGTTGAAGGCTGTTATCAAATCCCCCCTCACTCTTCTCTTCTGCAGACTAAATAACCTCAGTTCCCTCAGCCTCTCCTCATAAGTCATGTGCCCCAGCCCCCTAATCATTTCTGTTGCCCTCTGCTGGACTCCCTCCAATTTGTCCACATCCCTTCCATAGTGGAGGGACCAAAACTGGACACAATACTCCAGCTGTGGCCTCACCAGTGCCAAATAGAGAGGAATAATCACTTCCCTCGATTTGCTGGCAATGCTCCTACTAATACAGCCCAATATGCTGTTGGCCTTCTTGGCAACAAGGGCACACTGCTGACTCATATCCAGCTTCTCGTCCACTGTAATCCCCAGGTCCTTTTCTGCACAACTGCTGCTTAGCAAATCGGTCTCCAGCCTGTAGCGGTGCCTGGGATTCTTCCTTCCTAAGTGCGGTAGTGAGGTAGCTTTGTGGATATAGACATCTGTACTGTAACTAAGTGCAATTAATTTTTTTCTGCAACATACAAGATCAATAAGTAACAACTATGACATGCTGAATGCAGCCATTGGCAGAAAAATGCTATTCAACCTCTCAGCAAAGCTGGATAGATTATTTATTTAATGGTAATATTTTGGCTTCCACCTTGCTGCGAACATTATAGTACGGCCTCATGCACAAAGCTGTGTTTAAAGTGGTGGTAAGTAGAGAAGAGGTGGGGACTCTCTCTAATCCATTAATCTGAAACTTACTCCCCACTTTCAAGAAATTGAGGGTTTGCCCCATCCCTTTTATCTTATTTATAATGTTTATTAAAAATAAGAAGGGATGTTTCTTATTAGGTTTTTTAATACTTAGAAACATCAAGAATATCAGTAACTAAAACACAAAATTCTCCCTCAATTGCTCAACTTTAATTTCTCAACTCTTGCAATGGCACAATGTTACTAGCTCTCTACTCAGAGTCTTTGAAAGGAGGAAGACCTGAAATTCTGATACTAAGGGAAAAAAAGGACACCCTGCCACCCACACAAATATTTCAGGCTTTTCATATATTATAATGAAGCAAAAAAAGACAAACTGAACTCCCACTCATCCCTCATGCAAGCAACCTTTAACATTCTTTCACAATTGTTGTACCTTCTGTATAAACTACAATCTTGGCCTGTCTCTCTGACATCTTCTTGTGGATGTCTAGCCATCAGTTCAAGCTCAACATGATTAAAGCAGGGAACCTAATCTCCCTACTACCATGCAAAGCCCTCCCCACGACCTCCTTTCTCAATCACTCTGGACAACACCACCATCTTGCCTGCAATTTAGGCCTGCAACCTGGACATCATCTTCAACTCAGACTTCACTCTTGGGCCTCACATCCAGACTACATCTAAATCTTGCTGATTCTTCCTGGATTAACAGCTCAAATATATGGCTTTTCTCTTCAATTCACACATCTAAAAAACATCATCTCTCCAGACTCTCATCATCTAGCATCTAGATCAGAGGTCCTCAAACTGCAGTCTGTGGACCACCAGTGTCCACGAGCTCCATTCAGGTGGTCCGTGGATAGTTCCCTCTAAGGTGCACGCCTAGGAGGCTGCGCACCAGAGAATGAAGGACCACGCACCTAATTAGTGGAGCCACACAGGCGTGGCTCCACTAATTAGGTGCTTGGACCCTGGAGAAGACAGACATGTAAGGTGGTGGCCTTGGGGGAATAGGGAGTAGGTGGGAGGGGAAAGTGGGGTGAGAAGAGGGGTGGGGGGAATTTGGGACGTGCAGGGCTGCGGCGGCCAGAGAAAGAGGCGACTTTCCCCAGCTCCAGGGCTACGACTGCCAGGGAGAGACAGCCCTCCTTCCCAGCCTCAGCTTGGGGGCTGCCATGGCTGGGGAGAGAGGGCACATCCGTCAAATTAGAAAGATAAGACCACTAATATTAAAATATGAGTTGTGTGCTTTTATTTGTAGAACAAAAAAATATCAATTATTATTAAGGGTTTTTTTTAATATAGCGTTTTTATCCAAAGCACTTTACACTAGTTAGCTAACGGTACAAACAACATTTGGAAAGATCATTAAGTGGCCTGCCGAGACCCTCAGCAATTTTCAAGTGGCCCGCAAAAAAAAAAAAAGTTTGAGAACCACTGATAGATTACTACAACATCCTTCTCTCTGGCCTTGACCAATACAATCCTGCCCCACTCATATCTATTCAGAATGCTGCTGCAAAGATAATTTTCCTAACCCATCACTTAGACCACATTACCCCTCTCTTTAAATCTCTCTATTGGCTCCATCTTCTCTATCACAGACATAAGCTGCTTGTCTTCACTTTCAAGATCCTTCACTGTCAATCCCTATCCTATCATCTCTCATTCACTATCAAAATGTTGATGCTCAATTCCCATTGGCCCATGATGCCAGCCTCCACTACCCACCTGTTAGATTTTCAAAAAAAGCACCTTCATGCTTTCTCCCATGCTGCCTTTCATGCGTGGGAGGTGCTCCTTGTAAACATCCACAAAGCTATCTCATGATCCTCCTTCAAACTCTCCTTTGCCATAAAGCCTACAAAACCTGACAACAGTTGGGCTGTTGGTGTGCTGAGATCACTGTTGATCATGCTGACCAATATGGTCTCATTGTTTCCTTGTACTTCCCCATCTGTTGTTTCTCGTCATGACACTTAAATGGTAGTGTAGACATGGGCTATGTCAGCAAAACGTAAGTCACTCAAGGGTGTGAAAAAAAAAATCACACCCCTGAGCGACATAGTTTCGCTGGCATAAGGGTAGTGTGCACAGCGCTATGTCGGTGGGAGAGCTTCTGCCGCTTGTGGAGATGGTTTTATGTTGTCGACGGGAGAGCTCTCTCCCGTCGGCACAGAGCGGCTACACAAGCGATCTTACTGCAGCACAGCTGCAAGCTCGCTAGTGTAGACATGGCCTTAGACTATAAATTCCATGGGTCGGGGGCCATCTTCTTGCTCTGTGGTTGTACAGCACCTGGCACAACGGGGTCCTCATTCATGCCCAGGGCTCCTAGGCACAACAGCAATACAAAAAAAAACAAAAAAAACCCAATAATTATTTAACATTTATTTGGCTTGCTCAGATGAAACAGAAAACTGTTGTTCAGAATCTGGGGTTCAGTGCCTGCCCACTGTGAGCACTACCTCTTCTATACAAGAGCCATTTTATTTTTCAAAAAATCATGCATCTCTCTCACACTAAGAACTGTAATACTAGCTCTATGGTCCCTACTCCTTGCTTCTCTCTGTAATACCATTGGTGACTACTTTAGGGTGGAGTGAGGGGTAATCTCCAAAAGCAGTTCACTACCCCTCTCCATGAACTGCCTCCACACGGGACTGGGGGATTTAATTTTTTTTTTTTTGGTTGGTTGGTTATTTCGTTGTTGTTTGGTTTTTTTTTAAAACATAAACTGGCTCTGCAAAAAGGATTGGGGAAGAGAAATAGCCAATCCTGAGACAAGAACTCCTGTACTGGGGCTCTAATTCCCTGAAATGCCCCTCTGGTAGGGGTGGGACATAAAACACCAATCAATGACAGAGCACCTGCTTCAGACCTCAGGGTGGGCTGGTCTTATGGTGCTGGCTCCTCCTCCTTGATCCCAGATGCTTTAAAAGGCCTCCAAGCAATTCATTGCCAACAAGAGCCTGGAGAGATTTATAAACAGCTGGAAATGAGATGAAGCTAGCCTGTCTGCCTAGCTGCCTCTACTAGGACTTCTGCTTCATGAGGAGGAACAAACAAGAACTAACCTCAGGGTCCAAAGCCACTAGCTACCAGTGAAAGGGAACCATCTAGGAAAGCGAAAAGAGGTAGCCAAGTGGTATGTCCAGATGGGAGAAGAGGATCAAGTAACTGGTCAACATGTTTAAGGGAACAGGGAAGCAAGTAGCTGGGAAACGTGCAGGTGATGAGGAGGACAAAGGACAACAGAACAGATGCCAAGGGGAGACTAAGTGAAGAGCAGAAGTAAACAATGGAAAGGAAATAACACTTCTCACTAGATGCAGTTTATAATAAAAATAATACTTCCCTAATATTACTTTTTCCATTTAAACCACTGTTGCCTCAAACTGGGTGCAGGAGGCACAAGACAGAAGTGACGAACATTGCAGCTGGGAAAGTTGCAGAACCCCAGATCCATGCTTCTCCAAACATGCTTCTGTTTTCAGTTAAGTGGGGCATATAAAGATCTGTGAAACCCACTTGCCTTCTCTTCCTGCTCCTAAATAGAGCGGGATCAGTTCACATGAGTAGGCTACTAGTGCAAGCTGCTCCGCTCCTGCAGCACTAAGTTCAGCTTTGGGTGGCACCAGGGGAAGCCTCCCTCCCAGTAGCCTTCTGGTAAGTAGAGGAACAGGGAAGGGGACAGAGATAGAATCAAAGGAGAGGAGCAGAAAAACCTATTAAATATTATTACATATTAAACTTACTAAAATAGATATAGAAAAAATACACAAAAACAAAGTTAAGAAAATAGACAGAAAGGGGCCGAAGAGAGAGAGAGGATAGAAGAAATTAAGTCTAGCAGCATCTGGAGGGATGCAGCACCCAGCCACTAATCCATCCCAAGGAGTGGGAGGCTCCAATAAAAACCAGATTGCAAACCAAGGACATAAGCAATTTCTGTAGCTGCCACAGGAATGTTATGTGATTGTGGATAGGAGAGAAGGTAGTCCCCAGGATCATGAAAAGTGGGGGGGGGGGGAGGAAGTGTCTATGAAAATCTCTCTGTGAAGACTCCTCAAATAGATAAACTAAAAGCTGGAATCTAAGTATGGTAAAGATGAAAGATTTTGGACCAAGAAAGGGATTTTATGGTTAACATATTCTTAATCTTGCTCCACAATCTTCCTTGTGAATATATGAGATGGAATCTGTACCTTAATTCTATTTTAAAATATTTTCTATACCCCCTAGCCTGCAATCAGATCTATGTGGGTGGACACATGCACATGTGCAGCACCTCACTGAAATCAGTGGAGCTTTGTACATACACAGCAGTCTCCCCACGTAGATCAGATTGCAGGATCAGTACCTATATGTGGTAGCCTAAAGTAACATGAGTTAAGGTAAATTCCCTTACAAACCACTATGATATCTAGTCAAAGGTTTTTCAAATGAAATGTGTTTTTAAAAAGATATGGCTTTCTGAAATAAAGAAGGTGTTACTCATTTTGTGTAGTAACTGCAGTTCTTCAAAATGTATTTCCCTATGGGTGATCCACTTCAGGTGTGCATGTGCCTCTTGAGCCCATGATCGGAGATTTGTCCATTAGCAGTGCTCATAAGGCCCCGCATGCATGCTATGCCTTCTCATGCTAGACACTGAGCCTATATAGAGATGCATGGGCCAACTGCACTCAGTTCCTGCTCCACCTGAATGTCTCCACAGAAAACAGCCTGAAGCAGAGGGGAGGAAAGGACGGGTAGCGGAGAACCCACAGGGTCACACATCTCAAAGAACTGCAGTTACTGCAAAGGTGAGTAACCTCTTCTTTGAGGTAGCGTCCCTGTGGGTGGTCCTGGGGGGCTAGCCCTCTTCCTCTGAACTTATGTCTTTTCCTGGGGGGTTTGGTGGCTCTATGGAATCCAGAAGACTAAGCAGGATGCAATCTCTGGGCAGTGCGTGACCTACTACACCATCTTTTATTTGTAGGTGTATATATGCCCAGGGAACATAAAGGGGTCTAGAGTTCTTCAGTGTATGGAAGAACTCATCAATAGTCTCCAGGAAAAGCCTATGACTGTCAAAGGGGAGGTCCTCAACAATATTCTGTACTTCTCTCGGAAATCCCAAGAGCTAGAGCCATGATGCCCTGTGCATAACTATCACCATATAGATGGACCTGGCGGCAGTGTCTACTACAACGAAGGATGCTTGAAGAGCGGTCCTGGCCAATATTTGGCCTTCTGAAATGATGTCCTGGAATTGCTCCCTATGTTCCTAGGGCAGATGTTCAATAAAAGTCATGCATCTATTGTAGTTTGTGAAACTGTATTTGGCGACGACCACCTGGTAGTTTGCAATCTGGAACTGCAGGGTTGCTGACAAATAGGACTTCCGTCCAAATAGATCCAGTCTCTTTTGGTCCTGGTAATGTGGAGTAGACCTGGAGAAGTGTTGTCTGCCCTCCTCATTTACCTCATCCACAACTAGGGGTTAGGTGGAGGGTGGGAGAACAAGAAATCAGAGTCTTTACAGGGAACATAATACTTTTTATCCGGCCTTTTTCATGTTGGTAGAATAGTAGCAGGTGTTTGCCACATAGTCTCAGCTGGATCCAGGGACACCTTGTTAATGGGTAACACCACCCTGGAGGGTGTTGCTGACTGTAGGATACCCAACTGCTTGTGATGTGAATCCCTGACATCTTCAAGTGGAATCTGAAGAGTGTCAACTGCCCTCTTTATAAGGTCTTAAAATTGTCAGCCAGGAAAGGTGGTGGAGGTATAACCATTTCATCTGGGGACAAGAATGAGATGGGTACTTGAGGGGTGGCCTCTTTATCCATCCTGGCCTCCTATTCCTCAAACTTCTCCTGTGAGGGAGCTGGTTGGGGAGGAGAGGACTGAACAAGCCTAGTGTCCCTTGGAGACAGTACCAGTGGTCTGAATAAATGCTGTTGGTAAGCAGTCCAGGGATCCCAGTATGGCCATTGGGGTGGGGCATGCCAGAGTGGGGTGGCATGCAGGGTTGGTTCCACCACCCTTGATGACAGTTGCAATCTTCCCTGTCACTGTCAAAGAACGAGTTCCTGACAAGTTATGTTGGGGAATCCTGGACTGAAATTGAAGACACTGACTAGAAGTCCCCTTCATCCTCCCCAACATTATCCAATGGAAGAGTCTGCATAGAAAAGGGTGGAGAGTCCTGTGGTACCAGGGAACAATAGCAGTCTGGAGACCAAGATGTTAGTGCCAAGACACGCTTGGTACCCATGAGGAGTGGGGATTCTGGCTCATCCATTACAGATAGGTCCCTCTAAACTCTCGCAGTATCGAGCAGGGAAACAGTACCAATGCAGTAGCCGAGGATGTGGTAGTTGAAGATCATGGTACCGTCGATGGCAGGCATACCAATGTAGGTGCCAATGGAGTCTGGTGCCATCACTTGCTCTGTACTGAGGGTACTGAATAGGTAGCTGCCAATGGCAGGCCTGAGCCTGATGGTACCAGATCAAGTGATTATGCTTGCCCTCCTTGTTCCTGGTAGACAGTACTGAAGCTCTGTCACAGCCATGTCTCTCCCTCGAGCTCCAGGGATTTCTGGCAGTGCCGGTACTGGCGGAGGAGTCCTTCAACTCAACGGTACTGAGCTCAGAGGTCAAGGTTTTGGAAAATGCAGATCTCATAGGGGACCTGGGCTTCTTTGGAGCCCTCTCAGAAGCCTCCAATGACTTCCTGTTCTTAGGGGAAGCCTGCGCCAAGATGGAAGGGGCACTGGATCTGTCTAAAAAGTGAAAAGTTTACTTTTGCTTCCCCCCTTCCCATTGTCCCCATTTTTAATTGACAAAATGGAAATAGGAAAAGGTGGATGGAAGGGGTGGGGGAAGGATGGGGGAAAAAAATCAAAAAGTTTAAAATCAAAAAGTTTTCCATAGAAGTTCTTGCAAAACCGCTGTAACAAATTATTTCAATTTCCCCCCCAAATTTTTTGATCAGCTCATATGCAAGAATACAGAGGTACCCACCCTGTGTATCTTAGCTATTAATTCTTCAGTGACTCACTGCAAACCTGTTTTGTTTTAATTTGTTTGTTCCCTCCCCCAGAGTTATTTATTTCCAGAAACTAGAAAGATAATGATAATGGAACAAAATAAGTAAGTTCTATTACATTCTTTTATTATTTATATTAATTTCATTACCTATGTTATTTATATAGCACCTTTCCTCTCAAAGCACCCCAAAGTGCTTCCTGATCTATATATGTACCACACCAACGGTATGCAACTGCTTCTGGAGGCTATGCAGGAAGCCAGCTCGCCACATGCTAGACAAAAGTGAAGCAGGAAAGAAACGTGGCACGTGACAAGCAGGAAAACCCTACTCTTCTGAAAAGTGCTTGGTCATTAAAGATCTCAGGTTAGAGGGGATAAACCCTCTGTTTTTTGTTTCTCTTTAAATAAGTTATCCTCCAAAAGATCCTTCATTAAGCTCAAATCTGATGCTTTGAGCACCTAACTACCTCTCAGTCTATATGGTTATCTATTAATGTATACAATATGTATTAATATTTACTATTTTTAAATAAAGTATTCCTCTAGTCATCCTAGATCTTCTGTACTCATTTCCAGCAATGAAGGAGAATCCACACATTGCAACCACTCGGTAAGTAAAATGAACTAACCCAGTGACACATGTTACCAACCAACCAGAAAACTCCAGGAACATATTCCAAGATTTCGCAGCCCCAGCAGAGGCGGCTCCAGGCACCAGCGCACTAAGTGCGTGCCTGGGGCGGCAAGCCACGGAGGGCGGCCTGCCGGTTGCCATGAGGGCAGCAGTCAGGCTGCCTTCGGCGGCATGCCTGCGGGAGGTTCGCTGGTCCCGCGATTTCGGCGGCAATTCAGCGGCTGGTACGCCGAAGGCGTGGGACTGGTGGACCTCCCGCAGGCATGCTGCCAAATCGCGTTACCAGCGGACCTCCCGCAGGCATGCCGCCGAAAGCCGCCTGACTGCCATGCTTGGGGCGGCAAAATACATAGAGCCGCCCCAGAGCAACACAGGCCAAATTCATACATAGTGCTGTGCCCTGGTGATAAGTGAGAAAAGCAATGATCCCACAACATTACATTGCTTTCGGCCACAGCAATTTTGCACAAGGGGAAGGATGCTGGTGGCAAAGGATATTTTAAGCAAGGGTCTGTTAGCAACACCTGAAATCGTTGACTGACCTTGTCTTATCTCTAGAAATGTCATTCAGCATACAAGTTATAACTCAAGAAATGCTGGACAGTGGGGGCAGTTTTGCCAAATATTTTTTCTTAAAATTATGCAAAAAACACACTCTCAAAATAACACAACATGCAAACTAACCAAGGCCCTTTGAGAGGTGAAGATCTATGTACAATACCTTTGCAGCCATAAGAAACCCTACAAACTAGGGTAAGACAGGGCAAAAATAGCTGCACCAAGCACATCTGCGACATTAGATCATTAATAGGTGTGTATGCATGTGTGGAGAGTAAGTAAGGAAACCTTTCATTTACACTTTTGAGAAGCTATTGGAAACAGTGCCAAAGAAAAAAAAGTTACTGAATTTTGAAAATAACTTTCACGTGCAACAGGTGGGTCAGCACTCTAATCACTGTAGCCTCAATTAGTTTCCTCCAGGGATGGCTGATTGAACAGTTAGCTAATCAGAAGGAGAGTGTGAGGAAGTAAGGAACCAATTAACCCTCAGCTGACTAACCTGACAGGAAGTATTCCAAGGGGTGGGAAAGATGAGGAGGACGATGAGGGGGCTAGCAGAGCCTAGAATGAAAGAGCTCCCTAGAGAGGGAGATCTTTTTTCTTCCTAGGGCCCTAGTAAAGAAAGGCTGAAAGATGTAGAGATTTAAAATTGGAATGCTGCACTGTACCGGAGTGGGTGGAAGAGTTTAGAGTAAAATACAGCATGAACACTACAAAAAGTGGGTCTGAGCAGTTTCTGGGACATCAGAGGACAGGGACAGAGCATTGCCCCACGGAGGGAGGGGATTTTGCCTGTGTAATATATGGGAATGTTGAGACACAAATAGATTCAGCTTTCTTTCAAAGTAGCTTCCCAGATACTTCTGTAAACCATTAACCAAAGAACAAACTTACTCCATGCAAACTCATGTCAGCTCTCCAAACTAGGAATTTAGTGCTGGAAAGGATAAGCTTTCTTCCTCCAACCCTTCCTTACCAACTCCACTGGATGAGTGGTGATAGTTTTGTGTAACAGTTAGATGGGTGCAGAGAGTTTATAATGGGGAGGGGAGAGTTACTGCAAGAGTCTGCAGTTGCTACTGTCAGTTTTTGACCCTGTTTGCTATAATATTCCCAGCCACAGAGTGCAAAGCATATAGTCGCCAGCCTGAACATCATCAGTGCCATGCAGAATACAATTGTGCTTTTGTTCAGACAGTGCTTTCCAGCAATCTTTCTCCTTGCCTATTTACACTTAGCATTAATGATATGCAAGGAAATATTAGGGTATCTATGATTGTTGGAGTAGGCCACACAACCGTGCAGCACCTCTTGCCCTGAGCTGATTCTGAATACAATCTATAGCAGTTCCCAAAAAAGCATACGACCCTCATAAGTGGTTATGAATCTGTAAAGTTGCCACTCAGCTCATTTTTCCAGACTAATCCCAAATTTAACATGGAGATCTCCTGTCCCACAAACCTATTAAGTTAAAAGATTCTGAAGTAACTTTTGTTGTCTGCACAGCATCCACGCTATGACTTTGCATAAAGATGTTTTTTAAAAATGTATTGAGACTAAGACAAGAACATTTCTGTCCACATGACAAATGGTTAAAACTCCATGGTCTTTCTATTGTTGTCAGGAGGAAAAGAGGACAGAAAACCTTATGCATAGAGATGTATAGCCTTCCAGGCCATTTACTAAGCATTTCATAAAGCATTTGCTAATGTAAGGGGACTGTTGCCCCCTTACTAACATTCAGTGGGGGTGTTTTGGTTGGCTAGCTCCCAGCACTAAAAGGGGAAGGGTCGATGGCAAATCAGGAGTCTGAGACTGACCGTCCCCAGGAACAATGGGGAGAGGCCAATGCTCCAGATCAGCCTGATTGACAGGGCGGGCAGGCTAATCAGAGAGTCAGGAGGCCAGGGGGGTCCCGTCCTCTGTGTGAACTGGAATGGCCTGGGTCAGACAGAGCGGGGCCGAGCTAAGGCGAGAGCAGCGGCCCGAGCTAAGTTGCTGCAAGCAGAGCTGCAGCCCCAAAGCCAGAGCACAGCCCAGAGAGAGCAGAGCTGCCCTGGGAGCAGAGCTGCAGCAACCAGAGCCAGAGGGGCCAGACAAGCAGCCAGGAAGCAGGTCAGAGCTGGGAGCAGAGTCACAGAAGCAGCCTGCAGAGCAGACCTGTCCTGGGGGCAGAGCTGTAGCAACCAGAGCCAGAGAGGCCAGAGAAGCAGCCCAGGGAGCTGAAGGCAGAGCAGCAGCAGCAGCCGTGCTGAGGCAGTGTGGAGCTGGAGCAGTCCGGAGCTGGGTGCGGTGAGCAGCTGGGGACAGTGAGGGGGACCCTGGGCAGTGGGCCCAGTGCAGGGAGATGCCTCAGCCAAGAGATCTTGCAGGCCAGACTTGGAGGGGGAACATAACCCAGACCGGGCAGGGGCGACGCTGGGAAAAAGGGTCCTGCCACCTAGAGCCTGAGAGCGTGTGGCCACCGCCAGAGCAAGTGTCCAACCTGCAGCGTCTCTGCAGCACAGCCAGGGCCTGAGGAGGAGGCCTGGGACCTACAAGGAACAGACTGTGAACTGCCCTGACGTTCCAGAGACACTGTTTGTAATGTTCCCTGCAACAGAGCAGGGTGATGTGTTTTCCTTTAACCTTTCCTATTTTTCCTTATTCTTTTTTAAAATTAATTGTTAATTAAACAACTTGTATTTGCTTTAAATTGTACGAAATGATCAGTGGGTCAGGGAGGTGCCCAGTGCAGAGAGAGTACCCCGGAGTGGGGACACCCTAGCCCCTGTCCTGGGTGACCACAGCAGGGTTGGGGGTCGAGCCCCCCAGGAATCCTGGGCCCAGCCTTGTTGGGGTTTACGAGGACTCTGCCAGACAGGAGAGTGGAAGGGGAGTCCTCAAGGGCAGGGAGGCCTCTGGGTAAAGGAAGTGGGAGCGAGGACTCAGATCCTTTCGCTAGCCCACTTCACCGGGGTAGTGCAGAAGCCAGGAAAGTTCTCCACAATAGCGGGACCATTCCCCCGCTTACACTAAGATACCTGCATTGACATGATTACACTCCTTCACTTTGCATAGGGTCACTATGTCCTGCCAATTTATCAACTCCCAAAAATAAACTTGTTGAGTAACTAAAGATGTCAATAGATTTTAACATTCTCCCCATGCAACCCACATTGTACAGCGGGGATGATTACTCAAATACAACTAAACATTTCATACTTATTCATAGTGGAATATTTTTCAAGCAAATTCTGTCATTTTAAAATGTCTCCATTGTAGCTGTCACTAAACAAAAAGTAATTTTATTTAAATTGTGAAGGGAGGTTTCCTCTTACTTCTTACAAATTTAAGTCACAGTAAACTCTTTTCTTGAAGTGATTTTAGTGCTTATGAAAACTGACTGACAGTTGTGGACGCTAAAGTCCTATTCATCCTCAGGATGGGTATGGCATGGGCAGCTACCAGGGGCGGTGGGTGGAGCTCCCGTTCGGGAAGGCTAGCCCCCCAGCTCTGCCCCTTTCGCCCTAGCCTCCTCGTGCCCCCCCCAGTGGCTGGAGCCCCGAGGCCGCCCCCCTGCGGCGAGGAGCCCCAGGCTGGCTGGAGCTGCCCCAGCCGCGCCGCGCCTCTCCTCCTGAGACCCCAAGCCACCCCACGGGAAAAGCTCCTGTCTCTTCCCGAAGAATCTGAGCTTTTGATATGCACCAGGGAGGTTCTGGGGCAGCTGAGGAGACGGTATGTGCTATTCAGCTTCCTGGGTTCATCAGTAATCTCCCTGGAGTCCATAGAGATTACTGATGAACCCAGGAAGCTGAATATCACATACCGCCTCCTCAGATGCCTCGGAACCTGCATGGGTAAAAACTTCCCCAGTGCAAACTGTCAAAACCCACAACTGGGCGTCCAGTGGCGGTGGCTGTGCCAGGAAGGCTTAGCCTCCCTGGCCTACTATACCCGCCACCTATGGCGGCTACTGTGCAAATACCCCAGCCACTGTGCCTCAGTTGGAGCTGGAGGGATCATCCTCTAAGGCAGGGGTAGGCAACCTATGGCACGCGTGCCAAAGGCGGCACGCGAGCTGATTTTCAGTGGCACTCACACTGCCCAGGTCCTGGCCACTGGTCTGGGGGGGCTCTGCATTTTAATTTAATTTTAAATGAAGCTTCTTAAACATTCTAAAAACCTTATTTATTTTACATACAACAATAGTTTAGTTATATATTATAGACGTATAGAAAGAGACCTTCTAAAAACGTTAAAATGTATTAATGGCACATGAAACCTTAAATTAGAGTGAATAAATGAAGACTCGGCACACCACTTCTGAAAGGTTGCCGAACCCTGCTCTAAGGGATCAATCTCCTTGTTTTTCTCAGTCCTTGACCTTTCTGATGAGGTTGCTAATCTCAGCTCTAGCTGAAATCAATTAGATTGGTGCCATGTAGAAACAGATACTTGTCACTAGGAACTGGACTGAGACCACTAACTCTCACAGAATTACAATCATTAGATAGTGACTCCTTCTGTTCACTACCAACCTGGTTTGAATTAGAACCAGTGACTTGGCAGTGAAAGCTCTATAGCCGATTACTTGTCTCAAAAATTATATTGTTTTTTTCTTCTTTATTATGGCAAATTTAATTTATAAAAATATTTTTCACTTAACGTACACAACATCTTCCATCCAAGAATCACAAAGAATTTTACGAGATGCAAGTAAGCCTCACTACAGCTCTGTTAGGTAGGTAATTATCTCCATTTTACAAAGGAGGTAATTGAGGCAAGGAGAGAGTAAAATTACGTGTCAACAGTATAAACAAGTGACAAAGCTGGGAATAAAAACACAGAATTCAGTTCCCAATTATGTCCTATTAACTACTAGACCATACTACCTCCTGATATACAGTTGCTGTCTGTACCAATTATATTTCTCTTTTCTCTTAAGTGTAATCCTGTATTTAATCCAATAGATAACACATTTTAAAATTACAGGCATATACTGACCTGCCTGGCCAGGGCAAAACAGGAAAACACACCTCTATGCCCTACATACACATTATGCACTTACATAGGAAATTTTCATTTCAGTATAAGCAGCTCACTGGGTCTCCGTACAGACAAAACATCAATGAAAACAGTGCAGGATAAAACATTCTTCCAGAACGGTTTCAGGAACATAGCACTGATGTTTGAAAACAAAACCACAGCAACACCAAGTGAAGACAGTTGGAGGAAAAGAAAGCACCAGTCAGCTGTTCCTGCACAAATCAGTACTGCTAAGCATGAGATAAATTCAAAGACAAGGCTGATAAAACATTGTACCAGTCTTCTGTTGAGCTGAAAAGGTGGACATGGAAAATATTTTAGTCCAACAGTTCTCAAACTGTGGGTCACGACCCCATTTTAATGCAGTCGTCAGGGCTGGTATTAGACTTGCTGGGGCCCAGGGTTGAAGGTGAAGCTCAAGCTCCACCACCCCAGGCCAAAGCCAAAGCCCGATGGCTTCAGCCCTGGGTGGCAGGGCTCAGGTTACAGGCCTGGGGCTGAAGCCCTTGGGCATTAGCTTTGCCCCCCACCTAGGGCGGTGGGGCTTGGGCTTTGGCCCCCCACCCCGGGATGGCAGGGCTCACTTGGGCTCAGGCTTCAGTCCCCCCTCCTGGGGTCGTGGAGTAATTTTCGTTATCAGAAGGGGGTCACGATGCAATGAAGTCTGAGAACCCTTGTTTTACTTCAAGACATGTTTAAGGTTTTATATAACACATTTTTAGAAGGGCTAGGTAAAAATCACTGACTTACTGTGGTCCTGTCTGACTTGGACTTCCTACTGTAATGAATACATTAGGGGAAAAAGTGTGCCTCTCTCTTTAAAACAGAGATAGAATTTAAGCAGTAGGTCCATATAGGAGCTGAGGTCTGCCAGTGGAGACCCAGTTGCTGGATTGTTGCCTTAGCTAACTAGGGTTGCCAACTGTCTAATCACACAAACCCAAACACCCTTGCCCTGCCCCCTGCCACACCCCTTTCCAAAGGCCCTACCCCTTCTCTGAGGCCGGCCCCACTCACTCTGTCCCTCCTACCTCCATCGCTCGCTCTCCCCCACCCTCACTCACTTTCACCTGGCTGGGGCAGGGCATTGGGATGTGGGAGGGGGTGAGGGGTGTAGGCTCCGGCTGGGCGGCGCTTACCTCAGGCAGCTCCCGGTTGGCAGCACAACAGGGCTAAGGCAGGCTCCCTGCCTGCCCTGGCCCCACGCTGCTCCCGGAAGCGACGAGCATGTCCTTGTGGCCCCTGGGGGGCAGGAGGCTCTGCGCACTACCCCTGCCTGCAGGCACCACCCACACAGTTCCCATTGACCGCAGTTCCTGGCCAATGGGAGCTGCGGAGTCAGCGCTCGGGGCAGAGTCAGCGCATGGAGACCCCCCCTGGCCTCTCCCAGGGGCTGCAGAGACGTGCCAGCCACTTCTGGGAGCGGCACGGAGTCAGGGCAGGCAGGGAGCCTGCCTTAGCCCGGCTGGACTTTTAGGGGCCTAAAATCTCCTGGTTTGGCTTCAGTAGCCTCCAGGAGATAGAGCCCGATTCCAGGAGACTCCAACTGGGAGGGTTGGCTATCCTAACAGATCACTTTGCTGAATCTCCTTTTAACAGAAGAATTACCTGTAGATCCCAGAAGCCATGAGAGCAGCCCTCAGTTTAATATATGTTGTTTTAAATTTAAATTGCATTAGAAGTAGTAGTAAAACTAGACTGGTTCAGAATCCATAATTGTCTACATGGAGCAGCAGTGCACACTATGGAGGTGTGATTTCTGAAGTGCACAAATTGGTCCCTGTGTAGAACCAGCTGAGACACACTAGAAGTTCCCTACTGCGCTTTAACATAGTACTGTGTTAAAGTGCACTAGTCAAGTTATAGTGTGCACCAGCAGGGTCTACAAACTAATTAGTGTGCAACATGCTAGTGCATTTTAGAAATCACACCCCTGTAGTGCCCACTGCACTGTGTAGACAAGGCCTTAATCTAAGTTTAGAAATGAAAACGAGAGAATTTTGCTTAAGAGTTTTATAATGCAAGAGGAGATACATTTCTTCTTCGGTTTTCATGCTACATAGAACAGCAGAGTCTTTCCCCAAAGCAAGTTAGGAGTTGAGTAGAAATCATTCAAGTCTCTTTAGTCTACCACCAAAAAGCAACAGAAGATCCCTAGGGACTAGTGAAACAAAGTTTAGTCCTATTTCATTTTTAGAACAAACATTTCTCATCTACAGTCATCATGCTTTGTTTTGAAAAAAGACACTCAAGGCTGAAAGGCCTAAAAATTAATTAACCCTGAAACTTAGTTTTATGACCCGCATATACTATTTTCTGTATCAGATACTGAAACAAAGGCTGCAAGATTGCTGAAGAGTTGGAATTGCAGCAGACCACCAACAACAAACATGGGCACTTGTTCTCTTGAGAGTTTTTTTTGGGGGGGAGAGGGGGAGGACGGGGGGTTGGTTGGTTGTTTTGTTTTGTCACCCTGCAACTCTCCCAGTCTGCTGTATGTGGAAGTAGGCAGGGCATTATTTAGTGTAGTACTTGAATTTTGGGTTCCAACTACATGGCTAGAATGAATACCAATACCCTGAATCAAGGGGATATTAAAAGAGTGGGTCTAAATATTAATCTACATTTATGGCATCTTTCACTATTTTAGTTTTGCAGTTTAATGATTGACACTAACAGACTATCACTATGTTGTATAAGTCCTAAAGAGGCCAATCAATAGTAATTTTGTACTTGCAAACAATATAGTTACTAGGATAGGATTAGCTTATTGGTTTAGTCCTGCCATTGAAAGAGAATTTCTGTTTAAAAACACCCAAAAAGCTAATCCAATGTAACCCAAAGCCAGTTACATATAGCACAATAATACACATGTATTCTAAACAAAGAGTGTCTTGTGACTATGGTTTTGTTCTATTATCCATATAAACTATCAGAGTACACTGGTCCTTTAAATAAGCTATCTTCATGCACATGGTCAGCAGTTGTTTATGTTGACAGGTATTTGGGACAGTGCCTTTGGTCTCACACCTGTCTAGCCATGCCTGTGGCAAAGGCACTTTGTGGAGAAAACTATGAACTCATAAAAAGCAGCAGCACATCCAGATGCCAAATAACAAAAAAAAAATCTAACTTTGCTCTCCAAAATACCAAGACATAGATTCCTCTTAATAGTTGTGCCTGCTTCTTTACAGAGAGGCTTGGCTGATTTCAGGTCTGTTCTATGCTCCTGGGATACATATGCACAGCACATAAGCAGAATAACTCATCCTACAATGGCACTACACACTACTTTGGAGGATTTGGTTTCTTTGCTTAGGTAGCTTTATTAATAGTAATTATTTATAAAAGAATCTCAATGCTACAGAAGAACTGTACAAATTGGGAGTCAGACCTGGGTTCTTTTCCTGGCTCTATTTTGGCCTAACAAGATGACCTTAACACCTCTGTGCTTTAGTTTATGCTATCTGTAAAACTGAGATCACAACGCCTAGTTATTTTTGTAAAGTCTTTTGAGATCAGATGTGAATATTATTAGTTCATCAGAAACATATAAATGAAAGAAAATCCAAAGAAAATGGCATCATCAAGGACCTGATTCTACAGGCACTTCACACTCAGAACTACCAGTGAAATCAATGAAAGTTCTGTGCACAGACAAACTGCAGCATCAGGCCCAACAAATGGATCCTACACTGCACCACTACTACCTTGGCCCGTTTCCAAAAGACGATTCTGGAGTTCTTCCAGCTGGGAAAAGCACTAGGTCTCTTTAGATGTCCTGAGCCTCCTTCTGAGAGAGAGTGGGCAGGGCCTGGTCTGCATCAGCAGCCAGGTCCACACATTCCACCTCCAGGCCCCGTAGAGACTCCTTTAGGGTAGTCATAGTCCGGCATGGAGTGTGCTGGTGCACATCTTCCTCCACTGGATTAGAAATAACCAACAGCTATTTTATCTACACCCACTGTGTCTGCCCTGAAACCTCTCCAAGCTGCCAGTCTTTTACCAGGACCACCTCTGGACTTGGAAACTAATTTCAGCAGCCATGTTCACAGTGGCCACTGAGGGAAAAGACCTCCTCACAGAACCCCTATTATGCAGCCCCACCTTTGTGTGCTGGTGATGGAGTCCCCCTTGGTGCACCAGAAGAAGGTCCTGGGTGGTGTCACGAGAATCAAAGACCTTCTGGATGACCGTTGGAGGGACTGGGTGGAGCCCATGGTGCACAGCTAGTGCATGGGGTTGCCCACCCTGCACATCCCCTGTCATGTGCTCCAGGAGGTGAGGACAGCCTTGCCTCCTGCTTCTCTCACTTTTCTCAAGCAGGCCGTATGAGAGGGCGCTCCCTGACCACCAGAGGTCATCATTGGATCCTTGCCTCACGAGTAGTTCTCCACCCCAATACACAACCTGAGTAGGCTGAATGCCATCCAGCCAGTCCATCTCTGAACTGCACACAGAGAATATCTCCATATTCTCATGTGTGCAGCTCATGCTCCATACCACCCACTTCCTTGCCCTTATGTCCCACCCCAATACCAAGTGGCAGGACCTGCTGCCACTTGCAGAGGGCAGGGAGACCAATAGACCAGCTTGTTCACCACCCTGGTCCCACATCCCGGTGAGGATATTAGTTGGTGGCTCCTACCTGGAGCCGTGAGCATGGGTGTGTGGTTGACACAGTTTATGGATTCCTCTAACACCTTCCACTTCTACAGTGAGAGGGAGACCCTAGCACACACCTATTAGAGTGTGTCAGGCTGCAGCCCCTCTTCTGGCTCCTCCAGAACCTCTTGCTGAGGTTCTGGCTGCATTTCTGCACACACCTTCTTATATTTACACACCCTATCTGCGGCCCCACAAAGTTGCAAGATCTCTACTAGCACTGGCTACTAAATATTTGGATTCCTTTGTGGAACAGTGGGTGATGTCTGGGGTTCTTTGCTCGGTGTCCCCATCTGGATCCCTTGTTTTGGTCCTATGACCCTCACTCCCATTCTTGTTTTTTAATTTGTTGTCCCTCATAATCACTTGCAACTGGGCTCAGTGGTTCCTCCCCCGGACTGAGGGAGCGGGCCTCTAGTTGTGGGAAGGCCTAGGCCTCCTCATCCTAGTACCTGCAATAGGTACACCACACCATAGGTTACCTCCTGGCTAGTTTGTTTATGGATTTGCCAGTTGCCAGAAAAATAATTTGATCTGCCCGTTTTTTTATGTGGATCTAAAGATTTGCATTATTATCACAATACACTAGTATATCTAATGTTAAAAGTTTGTGTCCAGCTAAAGATGTTGCAGAGTTCCCACTTCTGCAGTGTGAGAACATTATTTTCTTAACATATATAGATAAGATTAAGTATCTCTCTAGATACTATAAGTGGCTGTTGAAGGGGGTGGAGGGGAGGTTGCAGAGTTGTTTTGTGGTTGGGGTTGTGGCAGGTTTACCTTGTGGGGAGAGTGGGTGCTGGGTTTTTTGCATCGGAAAGGTGGTAACCCTACCACACCACTAGTAGAAAATATGATGTTTTTAAATTTTAGGATAGGCTAGCATAAGCACTATGTCTTCATAGATTCCAAGGCCAGAAGGGATCATTGTGATCATCTAGTCTGACCTCCTGTATAACTCAGGCCAAAGAACTTCCCCAAAACAATTCCTACAGCATATCTTTCAGATCAAACATTCAATCTTCATTAAAAAGTGGTCAGTGATGGAATATCCATGATTCTTGGTATAATAACAAAAATAAACAAAACCAGAGAATACTTTTAAAAATTGCTTTCAAGCTTTTATTTTAAGTGGGAAGGTGTTTACAGGTTAGAGGAAAAGCACATGTCTAGCAGTTTCAAACCCCAGATTAATTAAATGTGGAACAAAAACAAGAACTTTAAGAAATGTAATATTTTACAATGCAATAAAACACAAATGAATTGGTTAATCAAATAATTCCCCAATTTGTCTAAACTATCAGAATTATAGATATAAATTTGAGACTTTCAAGTGAGATTTTTGTAAATTGAAGCAACAGCCTCTCTTTTATACCTCGTAAAGTTGTCCAATATCATCCACAACTTCCAATTTAACTTTTTAGGACTATAAGGGAGCTAAACCTTTTCTAGATTCCAAATCTTCACCTGTTCAGAAAGATGATAAATGAATAATTGATGTTGAAGAGAGTGATATTTAAATATATTTATTTGCCATTGTTTTGAGTTTATGGGGGCGTTTAAATGGTTAGAGTTTTTTTTAATTACAGTAGTAAGATTCTGTGACAACCTGAGATAGAATATTTGCAGCTGCTTGAGACATGCATCCTCTGCTATTTGATGCATTAGGTGTGGGGGTTTTACCCACTAAAGGGCAAATTGTGATACCTTTACTCACACTGAGCAGTACTTTACAAATAGTACCACTGACTTCAAGGAGATTACTTGAGGAGTACAGAATTGTTCAACATGAGTAAGGATATCACTCTAAATTTCCTGAGTTTTTACATTTGAATATTTCTTTGAGTGGTTATTCTTTCTATTTCAAATTCAAATTTAATAAATCAAAAATTGTTTATAGAATATAAACAAAAAAAATCATAATTCTCACATTTCCCCTCTTGTATGCAGTCACAGCGCCCTAGTCACTGCAGAAAAAAATTCAATAATCACAAGTAATCTACAGTTCTCCAGTAGCAAGATAGTTCTACAGAATGTTATTTCTGGGATATTCTGCCTTTGCTGGGGGGGGGGGGAGAGAATGGATGAACATACCAGCACCAAAAGCAGAAGTAAAGACTCAAAATAGCCCTCAGACTTCAGGATATATATTTTGGTGCAATGGGAAAGAAAACAAATCAGCTCCTAAGTGCCTCATTCTCACACACAGTCTGGGACTCGGGGAAGTAAAGTTTTTGAATGAAGGCCATTTCAATTCTGAGACTAAACTAAAATGTTGCTTTTTGCACAAATGACACAAAAGGCACCATAACAATATTATTATTTATTTGTGATAGCACCCACTATGTGCAATGTATAGGACCTATCAAATTCACGGCCACGAAAAACACATCCTGGACCATGAATCTGATTTCCTGCCATGAAATCTGGTCTTTCGTGTGCTTTTACTCTATACGCTACAGATTTCACAAGGGAGACCAGAGTTCCTCAAATTCGGGGTCCTGACCCAAAAGGGAATTGTGGGAAGGGGGGGTGTCACAAGGTTATTTTAGGGGCATCATGGTATTGCCACCCTTACTTCTGCACTGCCTTCAGAGCTGCTGCCGGAGAGCAGCAAATGTTAGCCGGGCACCCAGCTCTGAAGGCAATGCCCCGCCAGCAGCAGTGCAGAAGTAAGGGTGGCAATACCATACCATACCATACCACGCCACCCTTACTTCTGAGCTGCTGCCTTCAGAGCTAGGCAGACAGAGTGGTGGCTGCTGACTGACGGCCCAGCTCTGCAAGCAGCAGCATAGAAGTAAGGGTGACAATACCATACCATGCCATCCTTACTTCTGTGCTGCTGCTGGTGACAGCCCTTCCTTCAGAGCGGGGCTCCTGGCCAGGAGCCACCGCTCTCCAGCTGCCAAGCTCTGAAAGAAGCACCACCGCCAGCAGCAGCGCAGAAGTACGGGTAGCAATACTGCAATTCCCCTAAAATTGTAGGGATCAGGACCCCTACAATTACAACACCAAGAAATTTCACGTTTAAATAGCTGAAATCATGAAATTTGCAATTTTAAAAATACCATGACTGTGAAATTGACCAAAATGGACCATGAATTTGGTAGGGCCCTAGCAATGTACTTGCCAAACACTCAAAAAGGATCACTTCTACTTCAAGGATTTCACAGTCTAAGAACAATAAAAGTGCTAGTCCTAAGAACAGTACATTTAATTTCTTAGCATCTTTCATCCAAGCATCTCAAAGCCCTTTACAAGAATTAATTAGTTACGTTTCACAACAACCCTGTGAAGAACCTGAGGCACAGAAAGATTGTGTGACTTACACAAGATCACAGTGTTATGACTGATTACATATAGGAGGTAATGTCTAGAGCTGGTTTGGAAAAAATTCTGACAGTTTTTTTGTCAGAATTTGCCAGTTGGTTTAAATTGCAGCCACTGAGACAGTTTGATTTTGACAAAGTTCCAACAGAACCCAGGCAGGGTTCAAAATCTACTTGTTCTCCTCCCAGCTTCCCTGCTCAACAGACCAGACTTTCAGGTTGTGTGGCTTTGCCACAGCCCACCAGGAAAACTGCCCCAGAGCTGCAGCTCCATCCCCTTTTGCGGAGAATTTAGAAATGTTTCACTTTTATTTTGCATTAGAACAAAACCAAATGTAAAACCCTAGAATCACTCCAAAAGCATTTTCAACCCACAAAATGTCATATACTAAAGGTATCTTTCCAACAATTGTCATGAAAAAAATGGAGAAACAATAGATCAGTATATTGCCCGACTGTGCAAAATGGCCAACTCCTGTGATTCTCAAATTTAAAAGATGAACTAATTCATGGTAACTTAGTAATAGGGATGAAAGATGCAGAAGCTCAAATGAGAATGCTAAGAGATCCCACACTAACTCTACCAAGAGCTATAAACATATGCAAAGCTAGTGAACAAGCTCACATCAAAACAGAGAGTAAATGAAGCCAGCAAGAGATAATTCACCAAGTAGCAAAGGGAAAGCATTAAAATAAAAGAAAAATATACAACATCCCCAACTGACCTTGGTGCAAAGTATGACCTTTTCACCACCAACTACCTCATTACTGTAGACTACTATTCAGACCTCTAGAACCAGATGAACTGTCAGACACTACAATAGGGGCCATCACAGACAAAGCAATGAAGCATTTCAGCAGCATGGTATCCCAAACTGTGTAGTTTCAGACCCCAGCTGACCAACAGCAAATTCCTGCAATTTAACTGGGAATGGGAATTCAGTCATATCACCTCATCACCATACAATAGCCAGTCAAATGAGAAACCTGAATTGGCTGTTAAAAATTGCTGAGATTCTACTAAAGAAAGCTGCAAAAAGCAAAGAAAATATATGGCAAACTATTATTGAATTAAGAAACACTCCACAGAAGGCCTTAATAGCAGCCCATTACAACATTTGATGTCAAGACATGCGTACCTTGCTGCCCATAGCCCCAGCATTACTATACTTGGCAGTGGTGGAAGGAGTAACAGACAAAAAGGAAGAGAGACTTGAAAGGCCAAAACCTGCTATGACTGACAAGCTAAAGACCTTCCAAAACCACAACAGAGGATCCTGCCAACATCCAATTCTTTCCTCGGGCCACATCCTGCAATTGGAAGCAGGCAAGATGTACTGAATAGATAAATCCTCATTCATATGACAACAGGGGATGGACATATATTTAACTGAAACTAAAATACATTCACTCACTATGAACACAAGACAGAGATGTGGAGAATAGAGAAATATACACTGCTCTGTGACTTGATCATCAGGAACACAGGCTCACAAGCGATTAATAGATATTGGAAAAGATTCTCAACACACCACATCACCAGAAGAAACAAGTTATACTTGCTCCATCATCAAAAGACTATGTACAAATATTAAAGCATAATAAATAAATACATAAATAAATAAAACAACCCTGCCAGATCCAGAGATTAGTTCCCAAGCAAGTGAAGAGTTAGTCCAAAAATGTTGATATTAAGTTTTATATATATATATATATGAGAGAGAGACTTTAAGGGAGTATGATGAGTTAAATATGTAAATGAGTTATAGTATACATGTTCAATTTTTCTTTCTGAAATAAATGTGACAAAAAAGATGTTGTGTCAGATAGCTTCCCCATAGGAGCAGCTGTAGTATGATTATGTATAGGGTAATGTCAAGGAACTAGAGAATTCCACTTTCAGGAAGTACTTTATGAGAGGCCAGCATATGTAGAGGAAGGAATGAAACCTGAATGTTGCATTGTCTTGGCTCTCTCTCTTTGTATTCAAACACTGAATGCACAGCAAGTCAGTGACAAAGCTAGGAACAGAACCCAGGAGTCCTCCCATGCTTTTTTATGTGTCTTTCAAAATAGCTTATTTTGACAAGTTCTAAACTTATCTGGGTTCTCCCAGTCTTTATTTTAACTTCATACTAAAAAAAAATTACAAGTCTAATTTCATGCTAAACACTAGCTGTCAAAGCAACAACAGGTACCAGTGTAATTTATTAGTACATATGACTGCTTGTCAGATTCAATGGTGATAAAAAGATATGGAAATTCCACAGTGTGTCAGTACAGCTTATATGGTACAGAATAAATAAAATAAACCATTGTCTATCTGAGTTTGAGGTATGGAAGAGAGGCAGGTGGTCGCAATTTAATCTAGACAAGACTGAGAATGTTGGCACGTTGGGGGAAAGCAGTCAGAAGAGTTAGCAGAATTGATCTCAGCATCCCTAACTATGTGACCACTGTCTGTATTAGAGATGTGCAACTTAGGTGTTTTATTAGATCTTAGGCTGCTCCTGGATGTCCAGGTAGTGGCTATAGTCAAAAGCACTTTCTTCATTTCTCCTGGTGAGAACCTTTTCTCTCTGATCTTGCTATGATTATCCACACTTTTTTCACCTCAAGATTAGATTGGTGCAATGAATGCACTCTAGAAAGGGCTACAGCTTGGAACCATTCACAAACAGAAGCTAAGGAGAATGTCGTGGTCTGCTTATTAAGCAGTGTCATGGATGGAAACACACTCCATCAGTGCTCCAGGAGATGCACTGGCTGCCAGTGAGCTTCCACATGGAACTCAAGGTGTTGGTGTTCAACTGTATAGCTTTCAATGGATTAGCAAAGGAACCATCTCTCTCCAGGGGTCTCACACGTACCACATGGCATGACCTATGCGCAACTGATGGACTTTTTGGTTTGGATGCAGGGTATATTAAAGTCATGCTAGAGGGAACGTGACGCAGAACATAACCAAAACCTCTGCAGCAGACAATCTCCCTTTGCCATATTGCCACAATTCGGATCAGTGGAAGTGCTGAAGAAGGCGGTCCCTTGCTGCAAATAGAAAAGAAGTGCTGGAGATGTGTTCTCTGTGAGAAGTCCTCTGTTTTGGAACTCGCTCCTTGCCCTTGATCTGCCAGAGCCAGAATTTGTTAACCTTCCAGGCATGTGTTGCAAAACTTATCTTTTCTTCACAGCTATGAAAAGAGGTGAATTCACGGTTGAAGTGATTTGGGTTTCTTTTTTTCATATTACTGGGAAGATTTATGATGTTAAGGCAAGATGAAGAGTCCTTTGCATTTTAATTTAATAGAATCAACACGTTTTTGAATAAATGTAGCAGCAAAAATATCCGTTAAAAATTGCAAACAAAATGAAAGGAAACAAGATATAAAAATTATGTCAAAGTTTACCCTATCCAGAAATCATTTTACTCTAACCATTTTTTTATTTGATCAGCTGGGTGAAAAAAGATATTATGGAACAAATGTCTATTAGAAGTAAAAAAAAAAATAGCAATGTAGTTCAAACACAATTAAGCACTGACTAGTATTAAAAAAAACCACCCAAGTATTTATTTGGATTTTTTTTCCCCGGGGGGGTGAGGAGAAGAACTTCAGGTAAGGAACTCCGAGAATGTTGGCTGTATATTTCCCCCCCACTATCTTCATAATTAAGGCCTTACCAAATTCACGGTCCTTTCTGGTCAATTTCATGGTCACAGGATTTTAAAAATCATAAATTTCATTATTTCAGCTATTTTAATCTAAAATTTCATGGTGTTGTAATTGTAGGGGTCCTGACCAATGTTCCTTCTAATTTTTCCCACGCATGTGCAGAATGAATTTTGTTATGTGCACCAATACACACATCACTTCCATACTGGTGCACATAACAAAATTCACATGGTGGGGGTGGGGCTGAGTGGTTCAGAGTGTGGGAGGGGGCTCAGGGCTGGTGCAGAGGATTGGAGTGTGTGTGTGTGTGTGTGTGTGTGAGGGGTGGGGCCAGGGATGAGGGGCTCAGGGCTGAGCAGAGGGCTGGGGCACAGAGGGGTGAGGGCTCTGGCTGGGGGTGCAGGTTATGGGGTGGGGCCAGGGATGAAGGGTTTGGGGTGCAGTCTGCCCGGGAGCTACGGTGGGGAGAGAGGACTCCCTCCAGCCCTCTCTCCTCGCAGCAGCACCTGGGCTGGGGGGAGGGGCGGCTCCCCCCCGACCGCAGCAGGTCTGTGCTGGGTCCGGCAGGGGGAGGGGCCTCCCCCCCAGCTGCAGCAGGTCCGTGCTGGGGGAGAGGCATCTCTCCCAGCCACAGCACTGAGCTCCTGGGCGGGGCTTAATAGGCAGCTGCGCGGCCACACAGCTTAGAGGGAACTTAGGTCCCGACCCAAAAAGGAGTTGTCAGGGGGTCACAAGGTTATTGCAGAGGGGGTTGCGGTACTGCTACACTTTCTTCTCCACTGCTGCTGGTGGGGCTGCCTTCAGAGTTGGGCAGCTGGAGTTCGGCAGCTGCTTGCCAGGATCCCAGCTGTGAAGGCAGAGCCACCATCAGCAGCAGCACAGAAGTAAGGATGGCATGGTATGGTATTGCTCCCCTTACTTCTGCGCTGCTGCCTGCAGAGCTGGGCCCTCAGTCAGGAGCCGCCACTCTCTGGCCACCCAGCTCTGAAGGCAGCAGCGCAGAAGTAAGGGTGGCAGGGTATGGTATTGCCACTCTTACTTCTGCACTGCTGCTGGCAGGTGCTGCCTTCACAGCTGGGCACCCAGCCAACAGCCGCCACTCTCCGGCTGCCCAGCTCTGAAGGCAGTGCAGAAGTAAGGGTGGCAATACCCCGATACCCCTAAAATAATCTTGCAACCATCCCTGAAACTCCCTTTTGGGTCAGGACCCCCAATTTAAGAAACGCTGGTCTGCCCCGTGAAATCTGTATAGTATAGGGTAAAAGCACACAAAAGACCAGATTTCACGGCAGGAGATCAGATTTCATGGTCCGTGACGCGTTTTTCATGGCCGTGAATTTGGTAGGGCTCTATTCATAATAAAGTCCAATAAAGTTTAATGAAAAAAGCATAATCTTTCTAGAGGTTTCTTGAACCATCCTAGAAAAGCTGAATAGACAATTACATCCTTGATATTAATTTGAATAGAATGGTTCAAACCCCTACTGTTTTCATATGTATTAAAATCTAGTCCCTGATTCTGCAAAAATTTATGCAAATGCTTAACTTTATGCATGTGAGGAGTCCCACTGGCTCCAACGGACAACTCAGGTGTGTAAAGTAAAGCATATAGTTAAGTCTCTGAAGGATCAGGGCCTAACCCCCCAATATTACACACTCTTCTGCATGTAACTATATGCCTATGGGTCATCTAATTGAATATGATCAGATTATTCATGGGAATAAAGCTATTTATCTGTATAAGGATTTGCAGGAACCTAAGACTTCTTTCATATGAGTTGTAAGAAAACAAAAGATTTCAGTGAGAGCTGATCTTTCTGCATTACAGCACAAGCCACTCAAGGAAACAAGCATTTCTGAGGATTTTTTTTTTTTTTGTCTTTCTTTCTGGAAATAATTTTGATGTCAGAACACGTGATTATGGGTCTCACTAAATGAGTCAGATAGGAGGAGCTAGGGTGACCAGATGATCCAATTTTATAGGGACAGTCCCGATTTTTGGGTCTTTTTCTTATATAGGCTCCTATTACCCCCTACCCCCATCCCGATTTTTCACACTTGCTGTCTGGGGTCACCCTAGGAGGAGCAGGATGAAGAGAAATGCACAAGTACATAACGGTTCAATCGTGCACTGATTAAAATATCTTATTTATTTTATTTTAATGTACTGGTGGTTCACTGAAGGAACACTGGCAAAGTTAGTGGGCCTACCATTTGACCTACATATTGTGGTTTATAAGTTATTTGCAAAGCTCAAGTAAATTGCTGCTTAAAACAAACAAATTCAATGCTCTTTGTTCAAGAGAACTATGTATAATTGTATATGCACTATTTGCCCGATGATAGGGAAAACCTACAGTAATAAACTGATGTGTATATACACATCAAAGGAATTGCATTTCTGATAGAGCTGAAATCTACCCTAAGCTTCCAAGACATTATTATGAAATAACACTTCTCACTTCTATAGTTCCTTTTACCAGGGGATCTCAAAGCACGTTATAAGCAAAAAGTAAGCCTGACAGCATCCACAGAGTAGGACAGTATTTATCCCCATTTCATAGCTGAGGAAATTGAAGTAGAGTTTAAGGCCAAATTTCTCCAGAAGTGGCCTCTGATCTTGTGTGCTCCAATTTCTGAGTGCTTGAGCCACTTTGGACCTGATTTTCATAAGTGGCAAGCACCCACAACTTCAAATTAAATCACTGCCCAGCACTTCTGAAAAGCTCTACGGTGTCTCAAGTTGAGCGTTTATGAACTTAAACACCCAAAATTACACACCATTTTTCAAAATCTTAGTCAGAGAGACTTGCCTAAAGTCATACAGCAAGTCAGTGGCACTCAGGAATAGAACCCAGAAATCCTAGTTCCCAATTCCTTGCTCTAAGTATGAGCCAACACTACCTACAGAAAAAAGAGGTTCAAAATTTGTTATTGAAAAATCAATGTTCCTCTTAAGTTCTGATTTTCCAAAGAATTGCTAGGTTTGCCATATGGATCAAACTAGCCATTGCTCTGCCAGTATTGCCTAATCCAAATATTTAAAAAATCATGACTTGGGTCCCTCCAAAAACCATAAAATATCTTTAAAATCATGAGATTTTTTAAAAATAATAAATTTGCTGGGTGGGTTATTTGCCTCTTGGTTTTTGTGGCTTTTAGGGTATACTTAGGTCATGTTTTCAAGCTTGTCTGCCTCCAGGAGGGCTAGAATTATTTGTATATATATATATGATAAATAAAATAATAATAATAATGGAAACAGATTCTCTGTTATCAAAAGATTCCTGGATCTGGGTTTTTAAGAACAACACTGAATATTGCCAGATTCACAATAAAATCACCAGAGTTGGGAACATCATGTCTCTATTACCACTCCTCTTCTGAACCTTTTACTTCTTGTGACAGAACATGCAAACTACCTCCTTTGACTCTTGCTCTACCAAAAAACAGGATAGCTGAAATGCAACCCAGTATACAAGAGACAAGGCCCTGACTAGAGTCACAATTGTACAGCAGAAGTCTACACAAAATCCACCAAACTACTAGCAAAACTGACTGCTTAGTATCCGCTGAATTGTCAGAATGCAAGTCCACAAATTCAATAAGCTTTCAAAATCTTTGACAAGTTCAGACATTATTATAGGTATTTTCTGTGGAGTACATCAAATCTAGGACTCCTGTAGTGGCACCAGTTTCCTGTGCAATACTTCCCTTCTCTCAGTTCTTTTTAGGTGGGGCAATGCAAACAACTTCATTTTCCTCTCCTCTCTTTAACTTTCAGGTAATATTTCAGGGAGGGATCATGATGACTTGAGGTCAAAAGGCAAAAAGGAACTTAGCAGCTTAGTAAGGGCTACATTTTCTTTTTACTATTTGCAATGCAAATCTACTTTTTGTTCCATACTGAAGTCTTGCACAATAGCCTGTGTATGCAAATTAGTTCCAACAATGCCTTCCTATGCAATCACGTTGTAATTATACACTCATAAAGCCATGGCTGCTATGAACTGCAATATCACCCTCTAAACAACTAATCTCAGTCTCTGCATTAGGATATTTCTTCTCTGTTTCTCCTCCCTTTGCTGTTTGCTCACTGCTTTGATGCAGAAAACTTTTGCACTGCTTACAAACCAGTAAACCTGGATTTAATCAAGTTATTATCCTGTCTATTATAACATTTTCAACCATTTGTTTTAGAACAAATGCGAAATAAGTCTACAAAATGCAGTGTGGAAAAAATTCCTATAGGTTTGCAACCTTGCAAGGCTTTATACAGCAAAAATAAATCTTTGTTTAAAGTGTATTAGAATAAAGGGCTTGTATTATATAAGGCATTCACATATGTGCGTGGGTGTATTGTCAGCTTTTACTAGTAAACTGCAAAATATCAGTCCTTTGCAGTTACAGTCAGATAAAGAATTGTACAACTTAGAATGCAAGATTGTCAAAAACAAGTTAATAAGTTTTAAAAAAAAACATCCAAAACTGTTTAAATCTCAGTGATATTTATGATCTTTGCAAAGCAAGAGCTCCCTTCTGTTTAATTTAGTACTTTACAAAAATAATTTAGCTTCCTTCCTACATGCACAGGAGGCTTAAAGACAGCACTTTCCCCACACTTTACACATTGCAAAGGCTAATAAACATGGAACATTCAAAAATCTTGCACTGAGATCCCGATACGGATCGGATGGAAATTTTAACAGGAGAAAAAAATACGCAAGAGACAGCTTCTTAAGTGGGGGGGGGGGGGAACGGAGTTGAAACCCCATTTTTAGACCTTTGGTGGGGGTTGGGAAAAAAAAAAAAAAAACCCCCCCCCCCCCCCCCCCGCAAAAAAAAAAGAATGGCCTTGCAGGGCCTTCTTTTTAAATTTATTTCAAAGGAATTTAATCTTTACTGTTTTCAAACAGAAGAAACAAAAGCTGTGTTTCTCATAAAGAAATGAAATTGTGTCACTGCACTTCTGCTATACTCCAGTCGCTTGCGCCTGGGCCCCCGAAGGGCGAAGTCAGCTGCTCCTGTCATTTGGCAATACTGAGATGGAGTGGGGGGGTGTGTGTCAAGGCCATATAAACGGAAACTTAATAGCAGATCTCCCTCTCTAGTTCTTTTCGTCTCATCTTGCACCAAATAACCACAGACCAACCCACTGATTAAAAAAAAAAATACCACTGACACGAAAATAAATTAATACCAAAAATGAAGCTGCAGGAAAGAGGGTGGGGAGTGGAATTTGTTTGCTCACCTTGGAAGGTAAAGGCACTAGCTCTGTTCCCAGCTCTGCTACTCCGAGAAGGGGGGATGAAGAGAAAACAATTAACAAACAAAACTTTGCTCCTTTCTCTCTGGGGCTTACTAAAAGCGTCACTTCCTCATACTGTAAGTGGAGGAGGCTCCCAATGAGTCCCTTTAATTCAACTCCTCCCTCCTGCTCCTCTCACAGAAGCTGCAGTTTAGAGTTCTAGTCGGGAAGCAGCTCCTTCCTCTCTTCCACCCTTGATTATTGAGGAGTTCTGACTGGCAGTATCGTGATCCTTGCTGCCCTTGCCTTCTCACAGATTTTCATTTGACCTTCTGTGCTTGGTATTTGTTACTTATTTGTAGAAAAGAGGGGAGGGGAAGTTCTGCGGCACTGATTTGTGAAGCAAAACCTCGCTGTGAAATGCCGCTCTGTGTATGTCATACTTTGCAAAACTCCTAGGTTATATAATGTGTCTAGTCCCCAGCCTTCCCGATAAGGTTGGTCTATTTACTTATTTTTAAAAGGAAAGATTATAATGTGATTTGTTTTAGGGAGCTACTTGCCCCAGAGAATATATTTCCCGGTTCTCTCTCCCCCCCCCCCCCGAAGCAAATACAGTAGGATTACAAGTGGGGAACCATAGAGTTCTGGGTTTTTGACAAACCTTCAGAGTATTTCAACAAATGCTGAACGTTTCAAACAGCTGAAACTTTCTAAAATAATTTTCTTTTTGCTACAGGAAATTGTTCTCTCACCCAGTGGAATATGTACTTCTGGGATTTCTCAGTGATTCACGTGCAGTTCTGGAATATAACCCTTTCTGTCACCCTGGCCTGAGGAAAAAAAAAAGATTGCGTGCTGGCAAACACGCTCACCCTGCTCCACTATAGGTCAGGAAGTAAAGTTCTTGTTCCATCATCGGTCCCCGTTTCATTAACCACAAGCAAAACTTTAAATATATAAAGCAATGCTTTGGACAGTCTTAAAATGATCAGAAAAATCATCCCCGGGGATCATATAGAAAAAATATACTAACAAGTCAAATCAAAATTAAGATAGCAACATTTTGTGAAAAGACTCCTGTATATCCCCTTTCTCTCACTTTTGAGCACTTGATGTTCTCACCCCCATTTACTTTTGCCGCAGGCTTGGTCTATCCAGCACACAAAGGTTAATTCAGAATTACTGTACTGTACTCAAACCTGGGGATTTTTCTCATCTCTAGTTTACATAGGTTTATAATGTACAAATGATACAGGCAAACAACTCTAGTGGGTTTTTTATTTTTTCAACAGCAATATAATAATAGAATACGTTCCACCAATAGATCTCAAAGTGCTTTACAAAGTAGGTCAGTATAATTATCTTCACACTATACATATGAGAAACTGAGGCACGGGGCAATGAAGTGACTTGCTCAAAATCACACAGCAAGTTAGTTGTAGATCTGGGAATAGAAACCAGGTTTCAGGTGTCCCAGACCAGTGCTCTGTCTATTAGACCACACTGCCTCCCTCTTAGTGCCTGTACAAAAATGAGAAACCATGTAATGCAAAGGATGTAATTCTATCCAGGCATGGTGATGACATATAGTTTCTTACTAAAGATATGGGGTAAAATCCTGGCTCCACTACAGTCAATGGCAAAACTCACATTAATTTCAGTGGAGCCAGAATTTTACCCATGATTTCCTGGTTTAGTGTTACCTATTTTTTTTCCAAATAGCAAATGATTTTTTTCTCATTTAAATTTTTGTAATATTTATCTCTTGTTCCAACCTCCCCCCCCACTAATGCAACATTGTACCAACAGTAAAATAAAATAGAAGTTAGTTTTCTCTAGCACCATTAATATTTGCTATCCAGAAGTGCTGTATAGATGGAAATGATAGTCCAGTGACTGTAATCCAATGCAGAAGGAATTATGGGTGGGATCATGAAGGGATTTATGTGTTGGAATGCTGAGCCTGACAGGTCCTAACTTTTAGGAACCTAAAAACAATCACAGGAAGTGATCCACAAAGCCAAGTTAGATGCCTGGTCTCCCTGCTATACAATCCATGAGTGATAGGTGCCTTAGAATGCAATCCACAAAAGCTAGCATGCAAGCCACGGTGCTGCATAAAATAGTAAAAGGGAGATGCCTACCAGGGGTGTGTGTGCTAAGCCCAGCTGCCACTGTCAGAGATAAGCACTTAAGTCCAGGCAGCAGAGAGATACCTATCTCTGCTGAGCTATCCACAAAGGGGAACCAGCTGCCTGGAGTCAGGCAGCTTAGGCACTTTTGAGGGAAAGGTTAGGCAACTGCCTGGCTCCGCACAAAAATGGCAGCGAATAAGCTGCTGCTGCTGCCGCTGCCGCCACCACAACTTTATAACGTTTAGCCCAGTGGTTTGAGCACTCACCCAGGCTGTGGAAAACCCAGATTCAATCCCCTCTCTCTGCTAGAGGGGAAGAAAGGATCTGAAGAGGTGTCTCCAATTTCTCAGGAAAGTGTGCTAACTACTGAGCTACGGGATAGCCTGGTATGGGGGTTCCCTGAGCCTCTCTTGATGACTGATTGGAGCAAAGCAACTGGACCAGATGCTGGGTCTCCTAAACAGTTGCCATAGCCACTGGACCACAGTCACTCTCTCTCATGAGCATGTGCCCAATAACTGTTCTACCGTGGATAAATACTTAAATTAGTCATTGGGTCAGAGAGGGAGAAAGAAAGAGCAGAAAGACGACTCTGTAGTCCAGCCATTAGGGCATCTACCTAGGAACCTGGGTCAAGTCCCCCTGTTCCAGTTACACTTTCATTATTTAGCCACATTGGAAGAGCTTCAACAAGAGAGAATGAGGGAGAACCCCTATCAGAATACTCAGTGATTGGAGCATGCTCCTTACAGGTGGGACACCCTCCTGTTCAAATCCTTTCTCTCTCTCTGCTGGGGGGAGGGGAATTGAACTTGGGTCTGTCATATCCCCAGTAAGTTCTCTAAGCACTAGAGCTAAATGTTACAATGTGGGTGATGCCACAACTTCCTTGTCTGGCCAGATTTTAAATGAGACCCAATCCAGCAGGCATACTCAGAGCCCACTCACTGGATTGTGCCCTGCATGTAACTTAGGCAGCCAAATGCCTATCTTCACCCAGTTTGTGAATTGCTCTGGAGCATAGGTGAGAGATGGGTGACAAAACACCTGTAGGCTGGCAGCACTGTGCAGGCTCAAACGCTGAAACATAGGTGCCAACTACCAAGGCAACTTTTGGCCTGAAAACTTAAGCACCAACTGAATTTAGGTGCCTTCGGGGTTTGGTAGGAGTTTTGTGGATCACAGCGGAGCCAAAACTAAAACTTAGGCACCTAAGTCTGGGGTCTGTAGGAGCCTAACTACCTTTCTGGATCTGGGCCTGTGTGCCTAGCAATTGCTCACAGGCCAATACATAAAGAAGCAAATTCAAACCTGTTGTAAATGTGGTGAATCCAACGGAAGGCAATTGGAGGTGCATGCATTGGCTCCAGGGTTGAATTTGCCCTAATACAAACTAGTACGATGTACTGTTGTACATTGGAGTTATTACCTGCTCTTTTGCAAAAGTGTCATAGGATCTATATCTTTCATGGAGAATGTGAATGGAGATGGAGAGAACTGATTTAAGTTTAATTCAGCTCATTTGAAAAACAGTACCTACTAAGCCCTCAAACCAAGTTGGAACATGCCAGAGCACAGCCCTGCCTCCTAGCAAGGATGAGTGAATAGCACTTCACCTGACTGAGTTTAATGAAGTAAAATATTTGTGTTGTGAACTGCAATGGAAAACGCCATAACATAGTAATGCAAAAGCGACACTGTGCAGAAATGACATGATCCTGCCTTATAGGTGTTAACATTGCAATGCCCAGAATGTATGTGCTCTATCATCTTCTTGGAGGTCTTTTAACATGGCCATCCCCTTAGTATTATACTATCTAAGTTTGAACCTATCAGCTGCTGACCCAGAGTCAAGGCAACATAGTAACCACAAGGACAAAGTTCAAAGTCACCATGACATGGATATGTTTATTCACTAGTTACCTTGGTGAACTATATGTAAGGCTTTATAAAGTGTTTTGTAAAGGTTTTGCCACCGTGCACTATTACGTAGCTCCCCCATTCCTCAGTCTTCACTTCTTACAATTTTGTTTTCTCCAAAACTATAGCCATTATAATTTTTCATTGCAGCAACTGCTGTTACTGTACTGTCCTCTTTGTTGCTATGATTTGCAAGGTTTGTGTATGTGTCAAACTATGACTCTACCAATATAACAGTAACAAAGCTCAATATATATGTACTCCCTATTAGATCATTTATTTTATTACTAAATTAAAACATCTTAGCAAATGAGAACATTTCCTAGAAAACATATAAAACCCCTAAGTTCTTAAGCTGTATAGGCATATCTTGTGCTGCAATGATGTCAGCTCTTATAACCTTAATTAATTATGCTGAGTCAGAATTTGGCTGAAAGATTTGCAGCATATACCTGTGTTCTGCAAAAAGTGGAGCTGATATTCAGTAGGTGGCACTCTTTCCTCTGAGTCAGAGGTGAGCCAATGCCTCTGCATTGTGGGAGAGGATATTGTGCTACCAGAGATGCTATCCTTTGAATGACAAGTAAAATCAAGGTCCTGTCCACTTATGATCCCTAAAAACAGCATTACATTCTGCAAGAGAAGTAGTATTAAACCCTATTGTCCTCACCAAGTTCCAACTCATGTAGTTGCATGTAGTTGCATTCTGCCTACCTAAATTCCCCCTGCATTTTCTATTGGATATGGTATTCTTCAGTTCCTACCATAAACTGTTGTTTTGTGTCATCACCATGCATTGTTAAATAGTTGCCATGTTCCATCTCACAGGTGTATGGGAGAAATGTTCCTTCTATTTTCTTCACTTACTTTATAGAGGTGGAGGCTTAATTAAATGATTGTAAACGTACGCAAGAACAGAAACGGCCACGCGGTCGGCCTCCAAAGAGGTGGGATGATTTTCTAACAAGGAGATATAGACAAGCATGGCAAAGGATGGCCAGAGCGAGAGACGATTGGAAGACGTGTTGTGATCGGCTCAGTCTCAACTGATGAAGGACCGACAGTCTACGCAGTTTACGCAAACTGCGTTAAGATCCTCAGAGGAAAGGTAATATAGAAATACAAATTATTATTGCATTTAATAACTTAGATTTCTGCAAAGTTGTTTGGTTTTTAATTTCTGTTTTTAATGTTTAATTTTGAGGTTGATGATTTAGGAATAAATAAGTATAAATACTAAAACACAAAAATTCAGTTAAAATGAAAATTTTTTAGCTTTCTTTTAATCTGTGCTATTCCAATGGAAAATGCTTGTAAGAATATAGTATTACAGAGGAAGCTAGATTTACATTACAAGTCCTACATCAACACCTTTCCCCATCTGTATCAGAATTAAACCAATCCACCTACAATTTTACGTGTGTGATTTTATGCTAGGATAGAAATTTTCTGGGAATTTTGAAGCAAATCAGCAAAGGTATTTGGAAATGAGCAGATTAAAAAAAGGAGTTGTTTTCACCTTTTGCAAAGTTTCTTAATATTAATTTTGCTCTTCATATCTCAGCTTGAGACAGAAACTCTAAATTTGTTTTGTTGGCTTCAGCAAGGGTCAGTTTATTTGTCTAGTTTGAGGAACTTTACTATTTAATTATAAGAAGCAGTTTATGCAAATCAGAAACAAACTGGCTCCCTAAGAATCATGATGAGACCTTGTTAGATATGAGAGAGGGAATAAACCACATCTGACATACGTTAGTCACATCACTTAATGCACTACTGAAAGGTCCCTAGGGATGTCTCTATTTGAACAACTTGCTCCTCCGCACCTGACGACTTTCCCCCAGCCCTTAGTTTAAAAAATCCTCTACAACCTTTTTAATGTTATGTGCCAGCAGTCTGGTTCCATTTTGGTTAAGATGGAGCCCATTCCTCCTGTATAGGCTATTCCTTCCCCAAAAAGTTCTCCAGTTCCTAATAAACCTAAATCCCTCCTCCCTATAGCATCATCTCATCCATGCATTTAGACCTTGCAGTTCTTCTGCCTGTCTTACTGGCCCTGCATGTAGAACTGGAAGCATTTCAGAGAATGCTACCATGGAAGTCCTGGGCTTTAATCTCTTACCCAGCAACCTAAATTTGATCTTCAGGACTTCTCTCCTACCTTTCCCTATGTCATCAGTATGCACATGTACCACAACCACTAGCTCCTCCCCAGCACTACCTATAAGGCTATCTGGATGTCTCTTGAGATCTGCTACCATCGCAGTTGGCAGGCAATTCACCATGTGGTTCTACCAGTCATCACAAACTCAACTATCTATGTTTCTAATAATCAAATCCCTCACTATTATTGCCTGTCTCTTCCTAACAACTGGACACAATAATACCAGCGTACAAAATATATAGGAATGACAGAGCAGGTCATGTAGAGGCAAATAAGGTGAATATCTTATATGAATCAAACTGTACCACAGAATCTGTATGGATAGAAAGTCCATGATTAAATAGTATGAGTAAAACAGTAGAAATATACTACTGACCACCTGACAGTGATGGTGACTGTGAAATGCTAAGGGAAGTCAGAGAGGCTACAAAACCAGAAAACGCAAAAATAATGGGTGATTTCAACTATCCTTATATTGACTGGGTAAATGTCACCTCAGGGCTGGATGCAGAGATAAAATTTCTAGAAACCATAAATGACTGCTTCTTGGATCAGCTAGTCCTGGAATCCACAAGGGGAGAGAGGGAATTCTTGATTTAGTCCTAAGTGGAGCACAGGATCCTTTCCAAGAGGTAAATAGCTGAACTGTTCAGTAATAAGAACAGGAGTACTTGTGGCACCTTAGAGACTAACAAATTTATTAGAGCATAAGCTTTTGTGGGCTACAGCCCACTTCTTCGGATGCATATAGAATGGAACATATATTGAGGAGATATATATATACACACATACAGAGAGCATGAACAGGTGGGAGTTGTCTTACCAACTCTGAGAGGCCAATTAAGTAAGAGAAAAAAAAACTTTTGAAGTGATAATCAAAATAGCCCAGTACAGACAGTTTGATAAGAAGTGTGAGAATACTTACAAGGGGAGATAGATTCAATGTTTGTAATGGCTCAGCCATTCCCAGTCCTTATTCAATCCTAAGTTGATTGTATCTAGTTTGCATATCAATTCCAGCTCAGCAGTCTCTCGTTGGAGTCTGTTTTTGAAGCTTTTCTGTTGTAAAATAGCCACCCGCAGGTCTGTCATTGAATGACCAGACAGGTTAAAGTGTTCTCCCACTGGTTTTTGAGTATTATGATTCCTGATGTCAGATTTGTGTCCATTAATTCTTTTGTGTAGAAACTGTCCGGTTTGGCCAATGTACATGGCAGAGGGGCATTGCTGGCACATGATGGCATATATCACATTGGTAGATGTGCAGGTGAATGAGCCCCTGATGGTATGGCTGATGTGATTAGATCCTATGATGATGTCACTTGAATAGATATGTGGACAGAGTTGGCATCGGGCTTTGTTGCAAGGATAGGTTCCTGGGTCAGTGTTCAGTAATGGTGATCATAATGTAATTAAATTTAGCATACCTAGAGGTGGGAAAATACAAAAAAACCCCACAACCGGAGTAACTTTTAATTTTCAAAAGAGGAACTACACAAGAATGAGGATGCTAGTTAGATGGAAATTAAAAAGACCAGGTCACCAGGATAAAATGCCTGAAAGCAGCATGGAGACTACTTCAAAACACCATAAAAGAGGCTCAAACTAAATGCATACCCCAAATACAAAAAGACAGTAGGAGGACCAAAAGAACGCCATCATGGTTAAACAGCAGAGTAATGGAGGCCATTAGAGGCAAAAACGCATCTTTTAAAATTTGGAAGTCAAAATGAGGAAAATAAGCACAAACTGGCAAGTAAAATGCAAAAGTATAATAAAGTAGGCCAAGAAAGAATTTGAGAAGCAACTTGTTAAAGACACAGAAACTTGCAGACATCAGATATCAATATATTTCAGAAGCAGCTTGAGTGTGGAGCTTGGACTCTGGTGCAATGAGCCTTAATAGTCAATGGGAGAAGTACATCAGCAGCTGGCAGCACAGTAAGATACAATGTGCTATCCCCATTTTGAAAGTCTTTGTGATGAAATGGCCTAACTTTTTGGAACAACCAGCTATAGCCACAAATAAATATGGGTACAATCCGAAAGATTTGGTTCTGTTGATGTAGTACCACAGGGTTCTGGATACATCCAAGGTATGGAGTTTCTTCTCTCCTTGTGTGGAATTTGGCTTTGATAAAAGCACAGGTAAGTCAATTGATTGGTTTAAGTGGAACTCAGAAATCACTTTAGTGATGAATTTCACATGAGATCTCAGAACCACCTTATCTCTTTGAAACAAGGTATAAGGGGGTTCTTCCAGGAGCACCTGAAGTTTGCTCATCCTTCTGGCTGAGGTGATGGCCACCAGGAAGACCATTTTGAGAGTAAGATAGTGGATGGAACATTCTGAAACAGGATTGACACAGGGGGAAGGGGGCTCAAAGAGCTTTAGAAGGACGACACTGAGGTCCCATGATGAAGTAGGTTCACTGACCTTAAGAAATCTGGATATCATCAGATGAGAGAAGACTGAGAGTAAACATATCAGTGGATGATACACTGACATTGCTGCCAGATGGACTTTATTTGGGCTAAATGAAAACTGTGAATGCTTTTCTGCAGCAAATAGTCTACAGTCCCCAGTGCCGGGGCATGCACTGAGTCTAGGTCACACTGGACTGCCCATATTGAGAACCTTTACCAATTGGAAAAGTACATTTTCCTCATAGATAGCTTCCATCTCTGTGCCAGTATCTCCTGAACAAGTAAGGAGCATTCCTTTTCCATAGTATTCACCAAGCCAACGTCCAGGCTGTCAGTTGTAACAACTTTGCGTCTGGATGGAATACTTGACCCTGATCTTGTGATAACCGGTCTCAGCAGTCTGGAAGCCTGATATATGGTTGCGAGCACATCTGTAATAGAGCCGTCGGCCACAACTTCCTCAGCCAGTAGGAAGCTATGAAAATGAGTTTGACTTGGTCTTGTCTGGCCTTGGAAATCACTCTAGGCATTAGTAGTGGGAGTCCCTGATTCCACTGTAGAAGGAAGACATCTGGCAAAGGTCCCAGGCTCATGCCTCCTCTAGAACAGAAGTGGCAAACGTGTCTATTACCAAATCCCCCCCAGGGCCGGTGCTACCATTTAGGCAAACTAGGTGGTTGCCTAGGGCGCCAAGATTTGGGGGCGCCAAAAAGTGGTGCCCCCAATTTTTTTTTTACAGGGTTCCTATGTCCCCTCCCCGAGCGTGCGGTCACCGCTCCACTTCTCCCGCCTTCCAGGCTTGCAGCAGCGCCGCAAGCCTGGGAGGGGAGGAGAATTAGAGCGGGGGCGGCGTGCTCGGGAGGAGGGGGAGCAGAGGTGAGCTGGGGGGGGGAGCTGCCCCACGGCTCCCTGGGCCGGGGGGGGGGGGGGCTGCCGGGGGGGGGGCCCGGGGGGGGGGGGGGGAGCTGCCGCAGGGCTCCCCACCCCAGCTCACCTCTGCTATCCCCCTCCCTGAGCACGCCGTCGCTGCTCCACTTCTCCCACCTCCCAGACTTGCGGCACCAATCAGCTGTTTGGCGCTGCAAGCCTGGGAGGGGAGGAGAATTAGAGCGGGGGCAGCATGCTCGGGGAGGAGGTGGAGCAGAGGTGAGCTGGGGTGGGGAGCTGCTGCACGGCTCCCCGCGGGGGTGGAGCTGCCGTGGGGGGGGGCACCTCAGGGCAGAGGTGGGGGGCAGGGAGCTGCTGCAGGGTTGGGTGGGGGGGGGCGCAAGGTGGAAGTTGCACCAGCCCTGATCCCCCCATTGATGGAATAACAACTTGGTGATGGATTTCACCAATGGCCACTCATGGTTGGTGACAGACTGTCTTCTTAGGAAATCTGCCAAGTCCTTGCTGGCTCCCAGAAGGCACAGGGCTATTGGAATTATGCCATGTAGTTAGCACCAGTTCCATGGCTTGATTGTTTCCCTGCAGAGGGGAAAAAAGAGGACCCACCTTTGCTTGTTTATGTAGTACTTTGCTGACATATTGTCTGTCATTATCTTCATTACAGAGCATTATAAGACCGGGAAGAATGTCCCCTCAAGGTTCTAAGTTGTTTATGTGTAGTTTTGTGTCCTCTGTGGACCATACCCCTTGTATTTATGTGGTCCAGGTGGGCTCCCCAGCCCATCTCTGTTGTATCTGTGACTAATACCCTGCATAGCAAGTCACAAACAGTACCCCTTCTTGGACATTGTTGTGGGGCAGCCACCAGGTCAGCACCATGAGGAGGAATTAAAATTGTCTTGCTCAGCAATCCTTTGTAAGAGAGTAGACTGACCTGAGCCAGAGCTGTAGGGGCCTCAGGCAAAGTTTGGCAAATGGCATCATATACGTACATGTGGACATATGGCCTAATAATGTGAGGCAAGTCCATACTACTGTAGCCAGGTATCACCATGTTCAGTAAAGACTGAAGTCAGAAGAATCTGTCCTGAGTAAGTATGCCCTCATTGTCGTGGAATCTATCCTGACACCTATGAACTCTGTCATCTGTAATGGGATGAGAAGGTTGATTTCTCATAATTCACCAGGAGGCCCAGCAGGGGAAACAGAGAAGGGGCACAGTTGAGGCTTTTCAGAGTTTCCTGCTATGATCTGCCTCTGATCAGCCAGTCAGCTAGATACGGATAGATGTGATGCCCTTTTCCCTCAGGTATTCTGCCACTACAGCAACACTCCTGATGCCTTGGAGAGCCCAAAAGGTAGTACATTGTACTCATAATAATTAGGCCCCACAGTAAATCTCAGGTACATCCTACAGGCCAGGTGGATGGAAATGTGGAAGTACGTGTCTTGTAAGTCAAAAGCCAGAAACCAGCCCTGAGCCTGAAACGATGGAATAATGGAGGAAAGTTTTAATATCCTGAATCTGAGGTGGCAGTGTATTCCTGTGGAATCTTTTTTATGGCTCCTAGACAAAGCAAAAAAATCACTTCATTTTGTAATTGGCTTTTGTGAGAAAGGTCCCTAAGGGGGAATGGGAAAGGGAGACAGGGAGGGGGCAGCAAAGGAATTGGATGGGGTAGACATGGGTGAGAATGTCCACACCGATTTGTGGCCTGCAATGTCTGCCTATGCTCAGTAGAAGCGGGCAAGGACATTTCTTAAGGTCAGCTCTGGGGTAGTTGTGGTGTAGCTCTCAACCATCTTGGCAACCTGATGCCTCTAGGAGGGAGGCTGGTGTGCTATGGAGGAGGATGACCAGGGCTTTCTAGGATAACATGGGAATAAGACAGTGTTCTCTGTCTTTGAGGTGACTGTAACCAGAAAGGCTTGTAGTACAGCACTGGAGTATAAATACTCAGGGATCTGAACATGACCATTGAATCCTTCAGGTCAGGTACTCAATCATGCCATCAAAATTAAATCCTCAATTCCCATCTGGACTTCTCTAGGTATCTCAGGCTCCTGTAGCAAAGAAGCCTTGTGCATTATGACCCCTCTGTACATGGACCAAGTAGCTGTATCAGACTTGTCCATTGCCACTTGTAGCACTGTTTTGGGTATCATCTACCTTTCCTTCATCGTGTCTTTCAGTTTTTCCTTACATTCCTTTTGGGGCCTTCCTGGTGGATCAGGTTCTGACTTGGACCTCAGATAATGAGCAACAACAGTGCTGGATGCACACAGAAATGTTTTAAGCCCTTAGATGGGACTTGGTAGTGCTTTTCCACTTGCTTCAAAGTTGCAAAAAGCGAGGCCAGGGTGTGCCACAAACCCTCCAGGAGGACCAGGAGGACTTCACTGATTGGAATGGCAATTCTTGTGGACACCAAGGAGCTGAGGATGTCTGTGACATACCGGGATATAATCCAGACCAGTGGAGGCCTGTGTCACCCATGCCCTGTAACTTGGGGTGCCTTACAATGCCTTGCTGTTGTAGTTTCCAACCTGGATTTCTCACAACTGGCCACCAGCATGCAAGCCACTCCCAAATGTGTTTGTGTAACTGTAGCCTGCCAGTCAGACCCTGGCTTTCATCAGCTCTTGGTTATATTGCAGGATGACCCCAATACACACCCAGTCCTGGACTTTCCCCCCAGAAATGTCTGTCCTGCACTGTCCAGCCTTCTCCCAGACAGTCCAAAAATATTAGGTTTGTTATACTTTTAAGTGAATAATATACACCAAATTATCATGATAAATGAAGTTACCCAGACACTTTAACTTAAACGCACTGGGTTAGATAAAACAATAAACAAGTTTATTAACCACAAAGAGAGAGATTTTAAGTGAGTACAAGTAATACAGCATAAAAGTTAGCAATGGTTACAAAAAATAAAGATAAAACACTTACTAGTGCCTAACAATATTAGATTCAAGCAAAATTTCTCACTACATGCTTCCAGCAAGATTACTGACCAAACTGTTCAGATCAGGAATCCAATGGCTATTTCCTTTTGTCTTCCCGGGTCCAAAGAACATGACAGGCAGGGGGAGAGAGATGGGTCTCCTTGGGGTGTTTGCCCTTCCTTTTTATAGTTTCAGTACTCCTTTTGAAAATAATTTTCAGCTGAGAACCAGGAGACAAAGAGTCAATGTAGAAGGATATTCCCTGCTGGCTTTTTTCACTTGTTTGAGCTTTCTTTGTTTTCCATTCCCGCTTGATGACTCTATTTACAGCTTAAATGCAAATTAAGGGAAGCATATATTTCTTTGTTTAGGAAAGACCTGTTTGCTGACTTCTGCATAGGTAGGACTGTGGGGTTTGGAATATATTAATAACATCATACAGGGAAATCTTATAACTTCATCCTTATAGCTACACATTTTATCAGGACAATACTGACCAGCAAATTATGAGTTTTCAAATGATACCCTACAAGGCATACCTTGTACAACGATTATTACAATAGTGTGTAGGGTGTGAATATAGGGGTGTATTCTGTCACAATGTCAAACAGCTTGTATGTGTTCTCTTGGATCACCGTTGTCTCAATGTCAAGGTATCTGTTATCCTCAAGAGCAGCTCCTATAAGACCATAAAATCGGACAGCTGGTGTCAGGGCTTTTCCAATTCCAATACATCTTTATTGAGATGGGGCGACCAGATCTGCATGCAGTATTCAAGATGTGGGCAAACCACAGATTTATATACAGGCAATATGATATTTTCTGTCTTATTATCTATCCCTTTTCTAATGATTCTCAACATTGTTAGCTTTTTTGACTACCGCTGCACATTACTGAAAGAAACTACTGTATGACACATATATAATGGAAAAACTCAGTAATGGAGAAACTCAGGCAGTGACAGGTGCTAACATTCTACAAACTTTTATATAGATATATAAGCCTTGAGCTTATAAACACTTTTGCACATGCTTCAATTTAAGCATGATTAGTCCTACTGAAGTTAATATGACTACTCGTGCTTAAAGTAAAGTAAGCGCATAATATTTGTAGGATTGGAGCCATAAATCAGTGTCTCAATTGTAAGTGTGTGTGTGTGTGTGTGTGTGTGTGTGTGTGTGTGTGTGTGTGTG
>NW_020664447.1:38993902-39004113 GCF_002925995.2 Terrapene triunguis
GTGTGTGTGTGTGTGTGTGTGTGTGTGTGTGTGTGTGTGTGTGTGTGTGAACATAACAAATAGATGGAGATGATATCCATTTAAGGAATTGCAGAGCCAAGTGATAAATATGTAATCAACAGTATATGAGCAACTGTATGGAGGACATATATTCGCCAAAAAATCTGAGTTATTTTGAACAAGTAAACATCTAAAAAAGATAATTTTTCACTATTTTTTTTCAGCAATATGATCCATGCATCATGCGTTATCTACAGTAATATTTTTACTTACACAGCACTTAAGCTTCACAACACCCACGTGAGGTAGATAAATTTGATTATTTCCATGTTACAGATGGGGAAAATGCAGGCACAAAAAGATGGAATGATTGACTCATGGACAAACAGCAAGTTAGTGGTTAAGCCATGGGTCGAACCTAGGACTTTTGACTCTCATTCCTACACTACCACCACCCACATTTGCTCCACTGAAACTGATTAGAATAAAGCCTATTATGGTGACAAGGGTTTAAGCCAGGGAGGGAGGCAACCTATGGCACGCATGCCAAAGGTGGCATGCGAGCTGATTTTCAGTGGCACTCACAGTGCCTGGGTCCTGGCCACCAGTCCGGGGGGCTCTGCATTTTAATTTAATTTTAAATGAAGCTTCTTAAACATTTTAAAAACCTTATTTACTTTACATACAACAATAGTTTAGTTATATATTATAGACTTATAGAAAGAGACCATCTAAAAACGTTAAAATGTATTACTGGCACAAGAAACCTTAAATTAGAGTGAATAAATGAAAACTCGACACACCACTTCTGAAAGGTTGCCGACCCCTGGTTTAAACAATCTGAACCAGATGGACTTTTTATTTTTTAATATACCAAAGACTACCCATGTCACCAAGAGGTGACTTTGCATAAAAGATATTGTATCTTACTTTTTTATCCTAAAAACACCAGGTCACATGAGCCTTTTATCCCAACCTGCTGTCAAGATGAGATGTAAACTCTTAGGAAACCTTGTATCTGTCGGATTATTTGCCAAGCAAAGCAAAGGCCTACAGTCACAACTTGATGGCATTGCTCTGTTTGACTATGGACAAAATACATTAGTGCATATTGTATCAATCCTACAAAGCAGGATGGGGATAAACTAGATGACACTGAGGACTTGTCTACAATGAACATTTAATTTGAAGAAAGTTGGGGTGTGAATCTGCCCCACACTAGCTTGCTACAGACTGTGTGGATCCTGATGATGTGGATTAATAATTTGTTAGTTTGCTTTAATTTAGTTCTCTTTGAAATTAGACTAGGTCAAAGAAAACTAACAAACTGTTAATGTGCATCAGTAGAGTCCACACAGTCTGCAGCAAACTAGTGTGGGGTAGATTCACACCCAGCCCGCTGCAAACTAATCGTTCATGCAGACAAGCCACCAGCCTTTTCTATTCTTCCTCTGACTCTAAAATTGATTGTATCCAATCCTGCTGCCCAGAGACCATGTATCCCACACTTCTGAATGGAGGGTACCTGGTACTCACCACTGTGTTGCCAGTTGCCCCTGAACAATGGGCAGATATGGGAATAATAGCAGCTTTGAATTCAATCTCCCAAATAGATTGGAAATAATTTACACTTAAATCCCTGAATACAAAAGAATAGAGTGAGAGGGCAATAAGTGAATAATCCCCAGAGCCAGGATCTAGTAGCTATATTAAAGCACACAACCACCTGTTTTGGACATGATGGGTTATAGGTTATGTGTGATTTCTTAGTTTAATACTGAATGGCTGGACAGGCATAACACTTTATAACCACATGGATTTTCTCTTGTGAATTATCATTTTATTCATAAATTTACTCAAATGTTTGTTCGGTAGTTTTACAGAACATGTTAAGAGAAATATACCACAGCTCAATTCCACTCAATCTTGTATATTATTATAATTAATACCAATTTACTTTTTTGGTGGTTGGAGCAGTTTAGATATGATGACACCAATTTGTAAACCTATATACCAGAAACATATCACATTAGTTAAACTCCAACACCAAGAATGTTCAAGACCCATTATGCAAGTGGTATGGTAAGCCATTCTCCTGAAATGCTACTGAGCAGGATAGATATGTTGCAAGGGATCTCTCTCCCCAGGCTATTACTGCCAGTAAGCATTGTTGGAATGAAGCTGCTGTTGGAACTAATAGTGAGTGTTGACTAATCTTTTCTGTTACTTAAATATCCTTGGAATTTTGCTGGTGTGTGTCATTTACTGTGATTTTGTGGAGGGAATCCATTTTCCAAAATAGCTCATATTTCCCTTATGAAAATGTAGTATAATTTTAATAAACCTGCTATACTTGTATTATGCTGTGTGTTAATAAGAGTAATCTTTTCTATTTCCTTCAATATAATTTCCCTTAAAAATATTTTCTCTAAATTGTAATTGTCCATGTACTTCCCCAAGCAGTTACAAATACAGTTATTATTAAAGATAAGAATGTATGCTTTGGAAGGAGCTCAGATTAATGTGTTGATCTCAGATGAACTAGGAACTGCCAATGATATAACTCTGAAAGTGCCTCTTGTAAAGATTTCTTTACAGCAGTCTCAAATGATTTCTAATTTGCTAGCTCTTAAACATGCTTTAGATTTTGTTTTTTCTCCTTTGAAAATGTGAGGTAGAAAAATGAAAAAAATCATTTTTTTCATGGCCTGAAATCAATATACTATTTAATTAAATCCTGTTAACCCTAATGCAGATTGTATAATGTGAACTATATAATAGTTGACCTGGTTACATGAAGAAAGCTACACCGCTGTATATATCAGATGCCTTTTGTGTGTGTTTCCTTTTAAAAAAATCCACAAAAGGGTTGTCATTATGCACTGAGTGACAGGATCATTATTTAAATACTTGCATGTACTGTATACCTTTGCCTAGTTTCATTTCCATCACCACTAGTCATTGAGATATAGCACCTCCAAATTAATAGGGTGTTTTCCATTAATAGAGATCTCATAATCTTTTCCTGTTTACTTATATGCGTTGTAACATTGTTTTCTGATATAACAATTGTAATTATGCCTGCAAAAGAAGCTATACTCTTTTATTGCACAATGAGGCAATTAATTATTTACTTTACATAGCACTCCTGCTTACTTAATATACCAGTTTAATACTATAGCAGCATCTCCAGCCCTAAAAAATTCCTTGCACTGTATTAACAAACTGATTAGCCTGCTTGGTTCACATACAATATTCTACATTAGGGTGGCATAAATATAAACTGTTCACTTAGGCCTAAACTCTAATGTCATAGGCAAAACTGGAATAAAGAGCTTTGGCTGCAGCTATGCGAGGGTTGGGGGTGAGAAATCATCAATCCCAAGCTCTATGAAGTCAGGCTGTAGCTGCTCTTACAGCCAATGGCATGGTCAATGCACATTCTGAAGTGGTTGTATAAAATCATAGAATATCAGGGTTGGAAGGGACCTCAGGAGGTTATCTAATCCAACCCCTCCTGCTCAAAGCAGGACTAATCCTCAAGATAGATTTTTACCCCAGTTCCCTAAATGGCCCCCTCAAGGACTAAACTCACAACACTGGGTTTAGCAGGCCAAGGTTCAAACCACTGAGCTATCCCTCCCCCTCCAATGGGTCTGTGCTTTGAATAAACTCACTGGCCATACCCCTGGCCAGACCACATTTCCCCTGGATAGTGAGCCACTGAAACAATGTTATAATGTCTGAATGGCATCAATGCTGCTTGAGCCCCCTTGGCATCAAAAACAGGTTTTCAGTCAGTGGATAGCATGGCAATGTACCTGACTAGGACCTCTGGGCACCATGGTAATACACCATTATAATATAAATGTTAATAATAAAAGTTTGTGTTTATAATGGATACTCACACACCAAAAGTGACTTCAACCACAGAAAAGTGATGGCATGTAGTGTAACAGTACTTCTCAAAATGGTACTTTTATAAAACTTCTGCATTGTGAGCAGTAGAATGTAATTTTATCCTAGATTATTAGGAGTTGTAGGCCATGTTATATGCAATTTTCCCTAGATTTTGCAATCAGGTTTGACATTTGGTGCATGATCTTGATGTCACAACAATATGGCCATTTTTAATATACCTATTCCTCAAATGGATGCATCCACTCCTTTTGTAGTAATTGGCTGATAAATCTCACCTAATGCAGTTACACCCAGTGCTTGCACAGATCTGGAACTGAGTTTATAAAAGTAATAACACACTTCAAGCCGTGAGCCACCACACAAGAATGGCCAGGCTCTTCTGGAGTCAGATGTTAGGTCAATCGGCGTGTCATTTTCCTGCCCCACACACAACCGTGGACGTGGTGCACAACTGGTAAGTGTAATCACATAGTCATCCCTCGTGTTTCACTGCCTGCTCGGTGCACACAGTCACATCTGCGCACAATAATTATTCACCATCCCCTGCCAGTTTCATTACAAACTCACCCTCTGTCTTTCGCAACAACAAATGAACCGGGTGCCTTTCAATGAGCGCCTCGCGAACACAAATCCTCCCCGCTGGGTGCCCGTTCGCCCCCCCCGTACAAAGACAGCTCCCAGGAACACGCTCTCCCGCTGCTCCCGCCCAGCCTGCAGCACAGTTCGCTGCCTGGTTTCCGAGGGGGGCGGGGCTGGGTGTCCATGCGCGCCAGTGACGAACTGAAGCGAACGCAGAGCCTGGGGCCCCACAGGCTCCCTGACAAGAGAGCGGTGGACTCGACTCACTCCCTGGGATTTGGGCTCCTTCCCGCCCTCCAAGAGGCTCCCCGCTGCCATCAGCCTCTCGTCCCAGTCCCGGGATCACTGCCCTGCCCCGGGGCCCTTGTACACCCGCGCCAGACCTGCACCCACGTGGGATCGCTCGCCCCCCAGTACTTCAAACTCAGCCCGTCCGCACAGATCCTACTGCGCCGCGCCCGCCTCGCCCTTTTAAGCAGCCGTGCCCCGCACGGCTCTTTTAAGAGGTAAGCGCATGCGTGCGGGGAGTGAGCGGAGCGGGCAAAGTCCTTGGTTTAATAAGCGGACTGCTGATCTCGCGCCTAGACGGGTGCGCGCGAGACTCGGACCCGGTGAGTGTTGGCACCCCCAGGCTGCCGGCGCGCGGGCGCTGGGGAGGAGGCTTTTCGGTACCTAACTGACCCCAGCCGCCAATTCCAGTAACCGTCTGTCAGCGCGCGCAGCCGCGCACGTGCGCTGGGCGGGGAGGAGAGAGGAGGCGGGGTCGGCGCCTGCCCGTCTCCGCACCATTCTTCGTTCCATAGACTGCGCTCGTGTCCGAGCCCCGCCGCAGAACCCGGGCCAGGAGCCGGGCGTGGGGGAGGGGGCGGTGTTTCAGTCGGAAATTACCGTCGAGAGGAACGGTCTGACAGGTCCCCGCGGGCCTGGCTGCGCTGCACGTGACAAGGTGGCAGCGCCCTGGTTGTGGTGTAAAGTGACGACGTCCCGTCCCGTGGGAGAGATCAGAGTCCAATCGCGGTACAGGGTGAAGCCCTGGTGTGGCTCGGTGCCCTCTAGGTTGTGTGTTTGTCATGGGCTGTGGGTGTAGCGTGGTTACCAGGGAAGAGGGGCCCTACTCACTGTTTCTCTTTATATTGAATAAATGCTGCTGAGAACTTGCATAACAGTGCCGCAGGGCGCAGCCCTGTGCCCAGGCCTCTGTAGGACTGAGGCCAACAGCTACTGTCTTGTAAAGAATGAACTGAGGCTATGTCTTCACTACCCGCCGATCCGGCGGGTAGCAATCGGTCTATCGGGGATCGACTTACCGCGTCTCGTGAGGACGCGGTAAAATCGATCCCTGATCGCTCTGCCGTCGACTCCGGAAATCCACCTCGACAAGAGGCGGCAGCGGAGTCGGCGGCAGCGCGGCAGCGGTCGGCTTTCCCCCGTCCTCACCGCCAGGTAAGCCGACCTAAAATACGCAACTTCAGCTACGGTATTCACGTAGCTGAAGTTGCGTATCTTAGGTCGGAACCCCGCTGTAGTGTAGACCTAGCCTGAGATAGTTCCCCCCTGATTGCAAACATAGCCACCATCATAGCTGTTCAAGTCAGAAGGGACTGTTCTGATAATCTTCTCTCACACATGCTGGTCTCTATTACGCAGGTATAAATCCAAACTCAGGCCTGGTCTACACTACGAGTTTAGGTCGACTTTAGCCGCGTTAAATCGACTTAAGCCTGGACACGTTTACACTACGAAGCCCTTTCTGTCGACTTAAAGGGCCCTTTAAACCGGTTTCCTAACACCACCTCGACAAGGGGATTAGCGATAAAATCGGCCTTAGGGGGTCGAAATTGGGTTAGTGTGGACGGAATTCGACATTACTGGCCTCCGGGAGCTATCCCACAGTGCTTCATTGTGACCGCTCTGGACAGCACTCTCATCTCAGATGCACTGGCCAGGTAGACAGGAAAAGCCCCGCGAACGTTTGAATTTCATTTCCTGTTTGCTCAGCGTGGAGAGCACAGGTGACCATGCAGAGCCCATCAGCACAGGTAACCATGATGGAGTCCCAGTCCCAGTCCCAGGATCGCAGAAGAGCTCCAGCCTGGACCGAACGGGAGGTACAGGATCTGATCGCCATCTGGGGAGATGAAGCAGTGCTCGCCGAACTCCGAAACAGTAAAAGAAACGGCAAAACATTAGAAAAGATCTCCAAGGCCATGAAGGACAGAGGCCATAACAGGGACGCGCGGCAGTGCCGCGTGAAAATTAAGGAGCTAAGGCAAGCCTACCACAAAGTCAGAGACGCAAACGGAAGGTCCGGGGCAGAGCCGCAAACATGCCGCTACTACGCGGAGCTGCATGCCATTCTAGGGCGTGCAGCCACCACTAGCCCAAGCGTGTTCTATGAGTCCCTCTCTGCAAACGGGGAAGCGGGTTCGGCGGACGAGGAAGATGAGGATGGAGAGAACATAGATAGCTCACAGCAGCAAGGAAGCGGAGAAACCAGTTACCCCAACAGCCAGGATATGTTTGTCACCCTGGACCTGGAAACAGTAACCCCCGAACTGACCCAAGACCCTGAGGGCACACAGGGGACCTCTGGTGAGTGTACATTTGCAAAAATTACACATGGTTTAAAAACAAGCGTGTTTAATGATTAATGATTAATTTGCCCTGGCAATCGCGGCCAGTACAGCTACTGGAAAAGTCTGTTAACGTGTATGGGGATGGAGCGGAAATCCTCCAGGGACATCTCCAGAAAGCTCTCCTTCATGTACTCCCAAAGCCTTTGCAAAAGGTTTCTGGGGAGGGCTGCCTTATCCCGTCCGCCATGGTAGGACACTTTACCACGCCAGGCCAGTAGCACGTAGTCTGGAATCATTGCATAACAAAGCATGGCAGCGTATGGTCCCGGTGTTTGCTGGCATGCAGACAACATCCATTCCTTATCTCTCTTTGTTATCCTCAGGAGAGTGATATCATTCACGGTCACCTGGTTAAAATGGGGCAATTTTATTAAGGGGACATTCAGAGGTGCCCCTTCCTGCTCTGCTGAACAGAAATATACCCCGCTGTTAACCACGCGGTGGGGGGGGGGGTTGAAGTGACCATCCCAGAGAATTGGGTGTGTGGGGGAGGGGAGTTAGTTGGGTTTGTGCTGCATGTTAAACCTGAAATCGCAGCCCCTCCTTTTACATTGCAAACCCATTTTAAATGGCACGGGTGCTTGGTATGGGAAATGAGGGCAGAACTGTTTGAAACCATCCCCACATGTTAAGAAGGTTAAAAAAGCCCAAAGACTATATGTCTTACCATGGCTGCCTGCAAGCTGAAATCTGTGTCCTGGCACTGCGTGAGTGATCTCTCACACCAAACCAGGAGACTCTCAATATAAGAGGAAAAATGCGACCTTGTAACGAAAGCACATGTGCTGTGTGATGTTGTGAACAGCAAAATCTAACGTGAAAGAGTCTACCCATTGTTCTCTAAAATGTATCTTTTTTAACAACCTCTCCCTTCTCCACCAGCTGCAAATCTTACTCCTTCGCAGAGGCTAGTGAATATTCGAAGAAGGAAGCGAAGGACGCGTGACGAAATGTTTACTGAACTTCAGACTGCCTCCCACGCTGACAGAGCACAGCTGAATGCGTGGAGGCAGTCAATGACTGATTTTAAAAAAGCCCAATATGAGCGAGAGGAGAGGTGGCGTGCTGAATCGCGGGCTGAAGAGGAGAAGTTGCGTGCTGAAACGCGGGCTGAAGAGGAGAGGTGGCGTCAACTTGTAATCAGAAAGCAAGAGTCGATGCTCCGGCTGCTGGAGCATCAAAGTGATATGCTCCTGCGTATGGTTGAGCTGCAGGAAAGGCAGCAGGAGCAGAGAACGCCGCTACAGCCCCTCTGTAACCAGCAGCCCTCCTCCCCAAGTCCCATTGCCTCCTCACCCAGACGCCCAAGAACACGGTGGGGGGGCCTTCGGCCACCCACTCACTCCACCCTAGATGATTTCCATAGCAATAAGTTTTAAAGTTTTAAATTGGAGTGTGTCCTTTTCCTTCCCTCCTCCCCCACCCATCCCGGGCTACCTTTCCAATTATCCCCCTAGTTGTGTGCTGAATTAATAAAGAATGCATGAATGTGAAGCAACAATGACTTTATTGCCTCTGCAAGTGGTGCTCGAAGGGGGGAGGGTAGTAGGGGAGGGTGGGGTGGTTGGTTTGCAGGGAAGTAGAGTTAACAGGGTGGTGGGGGAGGGGCAGAGGGTTCATCAAGGAGCAACAAACAGAAGTTTCACTCCGTAGCCTGGCCAGTCACAAAACTGGTTTTCAACGCTTCTCTGATGCGCACCGCGCCCTGCTGTGCTCCTCTAACCGCCCTGGTGTCTGGCTGCGCGTAATCAGCGGCCAGGCGATTTGCCTCAACCTCCCACCCCGCCATAAATGTCTCCCCCTTACTTTCACAGATATTGTGGAGCGCACAGCAAGCAGCAATAACAATGGGGAGATTCTTTTCGCTAAGGTCTGAGCGAGTCAGTAAGCTGCGCCAGCGCGCTTTTAAACGGCCAAATGCACATTCCACCACCATTCGGCACTTGCTCAGCCTGTAGTTGAACAGGTCCTGACTGCTGTCCAGGCTGCCTGTGTATGGCTTCATGAGCCATGGCATTAAGGGGTAGGCTGGGTCCCCAAGGATCACGATAGGCATTTCAACATCCCCAATGGTTATTTTCTGGTCCGGGAAGAAAGTCCCTTCCTCCAGCTTTCGAAACAGAAGAGACTGCCTGAAGACGCGAGCATCATGTACCCTTCCCGGCCAGCCCACGTTGATGTCGGTGAAACGTCCCTTGTGATCCACCAGGGCTTGCAGCAGCATTGAAAAGTACCCCTTGCGGTTTATGTAGTCGGCGGCTTGGTGCGCCGGTGCCAAGATAGGGATATGGGTTCCGTCTATGGCCCCACCACAGTTTGGGAATCCCATTGCAGCAAAGCCATCCACTATGGTCTGCACGTTTCCCAGAGTCACTACCCTTGATATCACCAGGTCTCTCATTGCCCTGGCAACTTGGATCACAGCAGCCCCCACAGTAGATTTGCCCACTCCAAATTGATTCCCGACTGACCGGTAGCTGTCTGGCGTTGCAAGCTTCCACAGGGCTATCGCCACTCGCTTCTCCACTGTGAGGGCTGCTCTCATCCTGGTATTCTGGCGCTTCAGGGCAGGGGAAAGCAAGTCACAAAGTTCCATGAAAGTGCCCTTACGCATGCGAAAGTTTCGCAGCCACTGGGCATCGTCCCAGACCTGCAACACGATGCGGTCCCACCACTCTGTGCTTGTTTCCCGGGCCCAGAATCGGCGGTCCACGGCATGAACCTGCCCCAGTAACACCAAGATTTCCACATTGCTGGGGCCTGTGCCTTGTGAGAGGTCCATGTCAATTTCCTCATCACTATCGTCGCCGCGCTGCAATCGCCTCCTCCTCAGCTGGTCCTGGTTTGGCTTTGGCATGTCCAGGAGGCTCTGCATGTTTTCCAGGACAATGCGCGTGGTGTTCATAGTGCTCAGAATTGCCGCGGTGATCTGAGCGGGCTCCATGATCCCAGTGCTGGCTATGGCGTCTGGTCTGAAAAAAGGCGCGAAAGTAGTATCTGACGGACCAGGGGAAGAAGGGAGGGAGGGAGAGAGGGAGGGAGGGGCGAGTGACACCGCGTACAGGTACAGGGAAT
>NW_020664447.1:39004123-39093801 GCF_002925995.2 Terrapene triunguis
CTCGCGGCACTGCTTTGCATCATCCGGGCATTGCGATCTCAACCCATAATTCCAATGGGCGCCGGAGGCTCCGGGAACTGTGGGATAGGTACCATAGTGCAATGCGCCGGAAGTCGACGCTAGCCTCGGTACTGTGGACGCGGTCCGCCGACTTCATGCACTTAGAGCATTTTAGGTGAGGACACACACAATCGGCTGCATACAACCGGTTTCTATAAAACCGGCTTCTATAAATCCGACCTAATTCTGTAGTGTAGACATAGCCTGAGGGTGGGATCCACAAAGGGACTTACATGTTGCAACAGTGAGCATTAGGCCACCTAGCAAACCACAAGAATAACACTTTTCAGAGTAGCAGCCGTGTTAGTCTGTATCCGCAAGAAGAACAGGAGTACTTGTGAGTACATCCGAAGAAGTGGGTTGTAGCCCACGAAAGCTTATGCTCTAATAAATTTGTTAGTCTCTAAGGTGCCACAAGTACTCCTGTTCTTCTTAAGAATAACACTGCAACCCACAGAGCTGAGTTGTGTGCACCATACAATTACTCCTGGGGGAATTTGGTGCCAAAAAACAAAAATTCTGCACACATTTTAAAATTCTGCAAATGTTATTTGTCAAAATAACACTCATGGAAGGGGTGGAGTGGGGGCGGGGCCAGGGACAGAGTGGGGGTCGAGCACCCACATGAAAGAGGGGAAGTAGGCACCTATGCCTCAGAACCCAGGGATCATAGCCGCCAACTTCCCTGCTTTTCCCTGGGTTCTCGACTCCCGCCCTGCTCCCACTCCACCCCTTCCATGAGGCCCCACCCCATGCCCCGCCCCCATTCCAACCCCTTCCCCAAATCCCCACCCCAATTCTGCCCCCTCCCTGCCCCTATTCCAATGCCTTCCCCAAATCCCCACCTCCTCTCCTGAGTGCACCACGTTCCCGCTCCTTCCTCCTCCCTCCCCAAGCTTGTTAACGCCGCCAAACTGCTGTTTGGTGGCCGCTGGGAGGTAGGCGGAGGAGCAGGGACACGGCGCGCTATGGGGGGGAGGAGGAGGTGCGGTGGGCAGGGGGGGAGGGTAGGATGACCAGACAGCAGGTGTGAAAAATCGGGACAGAGGATGGGGGGGTAATAGGAGCCTATATAAGAAAAAGACCCCAAAATCGGGACTGTCCCTATAAAATCGGGACATCTGGTCACCCTAGGTGAGGGGAGCTTGGCTTCCAGTGGGTGCAGAGCACCCACTAATTTTTCCCTGTGGATGCTCCAGCCCCAGAGCACCCACAGAATCGGGACCTATGCCAGGGATCCAGAGTGGGAAACAGCCTGATGCTCTGTCCTAGGCTTGTGTGGAGTTTCCTGCAGGCCACCATCTCTTTCCCTCAGGGCATGTGGGGAATTGCAGCTGCCTGGAACCCTCTAGCTCCCTCCCCCTCCCCTCGGCAGTGTCTTCTATGTGTGAGCTGGGCTCTGCCAGGTCCAGTGGCTCCTAGTGGCGGCCAGCAGCATGGCAGCCCATTTCGGGGGTAGGGGGAGAAATTCTGTGCAAAAAACATTAATTTCTGAAAAATTATGTATTGTGCAGTGGCACAGAATTCCCCCAGGAGTAATACAATGAATGGGGAGACATAGCCTAAGAATGTGATCCACAAAACCAGCATGCTACTCTGAGAGCTGCCTGAGCCAGCCAATAGGAGATGCCAACCATGGGGAGGTAGGCCCCACTCCTCTCTTGTAGATAGGCACATAACTCTGCTAATGATTCATAAACAGGAGCCCACCACCTAGAGTCAGATGGCTTTAAGAGCCTGTCTTGCTCCACACAAAATGGGAGGGGGAGGAGGTACTCACCTTATAACTTTTAGCACAGTGGTTAGAGTAATCATCTGGGATATGGAGACCCCAGGTTCAATTCCTCCTCCTCTGCCAGAGGGAGAGAAGGGATTTGAACAGGGGTCTCCCTACAGAGTCTTTCTTAAACTCTTGCTGGGCCAGAGATAGTATGTGTGAGAATGATTCTATAGTCCAGTGGTAAGGGCACCCAACTAGGAGGTGGGAGACCCTGGGTCCAGTCATCTTACTCCAATCACTCTATTATTACTCATCCTAGTGCAAACAGCTTCAACAACAGGAGAGACTGAGGGAACCCCACATCAAAATATCCCATTGCTCAGTAAATACTTTCTCCCCCCTCTCTGCCAGAAAGGATGGAATTGAACCTGGATTTCCCATGTCCCAGGCAAGTGCTCTAACTACTGTGGTAAAAGTTATAAAGTAGGCAGTAACACCTCCTCTTCTGGCTGGATTTTGAATAGGACCTGAACCAGTAGGCAGCCTCAAAGCATTGTATCCCAGAAGCTAGCATTAGCATTTATTTTCTTTAGCAGTAACGCATGGAGCCTGTATTCTGTAAGACATTGGCTTCAGCAGTTAGCATAAGGCTTGAGGCTTATTAACTTTAGCACAGATAAATAGCCCAATGGTCACCCCTAAGTTTTGGGAACTGGGAATAGAGTGTTTAAGGGAGAAGTTTGTACATAACAACATGAGACAAGCACAGGAATATGAGATAACACCAGCTTTTGGATATTTTAGGATAGGAATATCTGACCACAAGAATCCCATGGCAATAAAATTACATAAGCTGAGATCATTAATATACTAACTTACAGGAGAAGGCCACCCCAACATTAGTAGGGTGAGGAAATACAAATAAGGAAGAGGGGAGAAACTCCTACTGAATATACATTAGGCATAGTGGCGTCAGTGTAACATACAAGTTGTATCCCAGCTTGTGTACAGGAGGGGAGAGATGTAGACCTTGGGAGGTGCCAGGATGATGGCCACTGGTGATGAAGAGGAAGGTGATGAGGAAGATAATGGCTAACATTTCAGGTTGTTCTGCAAGGGATGGTGTGAGTATATGGATGTTCAGATGTACATTCTGTATTATCTCTAACTACCTTGCTGGATCAGAGTGTTTGTGACTTTGCTAAATGTATTAATAAACTATTACAAATACAGAAGGGTTCCTAAAGTGTGAGTGTTGCAACTGTGCATATTGGGGTTCCCAGCTATACAGTAATTTTAATAATACTGGGCTTGATCTTGGGACAAGAACTGTCAAACCTCAGAGTGATAACTGGGAATTCTTAAGTAATCAATATAATTTAATACATAATCCATAGATCAAGCTGCAGAATCCCTACCAGATCAGGCCCTGCAAACAATTTAGGCAGCTGAATGCCAATCTTCCTCCAGTTTGTGAATCAGTCTGGGGCTTAGGTGGGAAATAGGCAACTGAACTCTAAGAGAGAGGCAGCAGTGCACCTGCTGAGGTGCCTAGGTAACTTTTACTTAGAAAACTTAGGTGCCAAGTGAGTTTAGGCGCCTACCTGGTTTGGTGGAAGTTTTGTGAATTGCAGTTTGAGACAAAATTGGGAGTTAGGCACCTAAACCCCAAATGGACGGTATGTCTACACAGGCAGCAGCAGTCTGTGGCAGCGAGCATCTGCGCCTGGGTCAACAGACTTGGGCTCATGGTGCCCATGCTGTGGTGCTAAAAATAGCTGTGTAGATAGCGCTTTTAATTTGTCTCAGGCTTGAGCTCTTGCTGTGAAGCCCGCCCCTTCCCTAGGCTTTCTATCCCAAGCTCCAACCCGAGCCACAACATCTACACAGCTCTGTTTAGCACGGTAACTCAAGATTGAGTTTGTTGTCTCGGGCTTGGAGGCTTGCTGCCATGGGCTGTATAGATGTACTTTAGGCATCTAAATCTGGGGCTTAGCTAAATACATACTTTTATGGATCTGGGCTTTAGTCCAGCCCACAGTGTCCTTCCCCCAACCAAGTGCTCAAAGAGGGGACCCTCTGCATGTGGATCTCTAAGCTCCTCTGCAGAAAGTACTCCATCACCTCTGCAGCACTGCCCCAGTTGAATGTTCCCTCTACTTTTTTCCATGTATGTGCAGAAAATTTTTTGTTATGTGCAACAAGGTATGTGCAGTTGTGTGCCACCAGTAAAAACAAAAAACAAAAAAATAGATATATTTTTAAAAAGTTACCATAGGGATAATTACTCCAGCCAGGACAGGTTAGGCATTTTAGAATTCACTACTCAAAGAATTAAATTTAAGTGTAAGAGAAATAAAAATTATGAAATGCATAGACCAGTCAAAACACTAAAATAACACACTTTGAAAGAATTAAATTACAGAGGATATATGTGCATCACGGGAATTACCAAGAAATAACCACAACAATAATACAAGTATGTGTTGGGAGGTGAGTGTGAAAGAGACAGAGACTCTGTGTGTGTGTGTGTGTGACACAGAGACTGTGTGCACGCTGGCTGCTGGGGAAGTTTCTGAGACTCCGTGCGCTGTCTCTTTAAGGCGCTCATTGAAAGCTCTCCTGCTCTGTCCTGAGCCCTGTCTCCCTTCCCCTGCCCTGCGGAGATGGGGTACATGGGCAGGGGGGAGAGAGAGAGAGAGAGAGAGAGTGTGTGTGTGTGTGTGTGTGTGTGTGTGTGAGAGAGAGAGACAGAGACAGAGACAGAGTGTGTGAGCTGGCTGCTGGGGAAGTCTCAGAGACCGTGTGCTGTCTCTTTAAGAAAGGCACTCACCGCTCAGAGGCGCCAGTCATTCAGACCACAGAAGCTCTGAGTCCTGAGCCAGGCTGCTCCCTCTCCTCTGCTCTGCGGAGATGGGGTACAGAGGTGGGGGGAGGGAGACACCCTGACATCAGCGCCCCTCTCCCTCCCCCCATTCTGCACAGAAATGCAGTTAGAACCTTAGCAGGTTCTGGAGGAGCTGGAAGAGGGGCTGCAGCCTGACGCTCTCTACACAGATGTGTGCCAGGGTCTCTCTTGGTGCAAAAGGGGCAAGTGTCAGGAGACTCTGTGAACCACGCCAACCACATGCCCGTGCTCACAGCTCCACAGAGGAGCTGCCAGCTGAATTCCCCGGAAGGCTGAGGGACTAATGTAGAATACAGGCTGGGCCACTGGGGCGCCCAGCCTTCTGCAGGTGGCAATAGCTGCTGCCACTTGGTGTTGGGGCAGGACACAAGAGCAAGGACATGGAGCGTGAAGCATGGACAAGTATAGATGTTTTTGGGCACAGTTCAGCGATGGACTAGCTGAATGGCATTCAGCCTACTTGGGTGATGCATTGGAGATCTCTAGCAGTCTAGTAGGGTTGGAAGATGTGTTGCAAATGAGACAAGGGGTGCCAGAATGAGAAAAGATGGTCTCATGGTTAAGGCACTTGAATGTTGGACTTGAGAATTAGAGTCTATCCTTGTCTCTGCCAAAGTGTTCTTGTGTGTTGCTGGGCAAGTCACTTAAACCAGACTTTTCACTGGTGGTCACTAATTGTGTGTCCTCAATTTTTTTATTGTGTGATTTGAGACCCTGGGGTCTGATCTGAAGAAGTGCTGAGCACTGAGCTGCAACTGAAGATTTGGGAGCTGTGCTTTGAACATATAAAGTGGTTTATAATGTTAAATATTCTGAAGAAAAAAAACAGGTCCCAGTTGTCTCAAGTTTGGCACTCAAAATTAGTGGATTAATTTTGACTTTAATCTCTGTGTCTCAGGCAACCTTAATTCTGGCATTTCCTAACATTTGAGTGCTTGCCTTTGCAATCTTAATAACATTATTTTAAATATGGTTTTTGTTGCAATTTATTAGGTTTTTAAAAAAGCAAACTGAACAAATAGAAATTTCATCGTATAGCATCATACCGTGTTTCCCCGAAAATAAGACAGTGTCTTATATTAATTTTTGCTCCCAAAGATGCACTAGGTCTTATTTTCAGGGGAGGTCTTATTTTTCCTGGAGCTTCGGGGCCTTATATTCCGGGGTGGCCTTATTATCGGGGAGGTCTTATTTTCGGGGGATGTCTTATATTACAGCGAGAGGCAAAACTGGAAGTAGGTCTTATTTTCGGGGGATGTCTTATTTTCGGGGAAACAGGGTATTGACACCTACATGGCTTATCAGCAGGGTTGGAACCGTAGATCCACACATGGACATTTGCCACTTGAGCTAACTGAATAACTGATAGCAGTAGTAGGTTGTCATCCTCTATGTACACAAGTACTAGATGAAGATGAGACACACACTTTGCTAGTGGGTTGCCACAGATATTTGCGGACAGCAAAGGAATGAGGCTCAGGAATCCTGGATTCCATTCCAGGCTCTGGAGGGATGTGTGCTGTAGTGTGCACACAGACTCTTCTGCCCATTTCACCAAAACTTGACCCCTTCTGCTCTGTCCTCCTGAACCTGTCCATGTCCCATTCCTTTTTCTTCCCCACCCTGGCTCCTCATCCCAGTTCTATTCTCATCTAGCCAGTCCTAGTCTCCCCCTCAAAACACACCATCCGAATCGCAGTTCCTTGTGCATCTCCCTGAGGCTCCTTGTCACAATCTATTCCTCCCAGCTTGGTCTGGCTCTTGTCCCATCTACATTCAGATCAGGCACCCTCCTTCTCCTTGCTGCCTAAGCCCAGCTGGGAGAAGCTTTAAGAGCACAGAAGAGACAGGTTCCGACTCTCAGTTCTTGTGCCCAGTTCTGGCCCTGGCACTGCCTGCAGCAGCCCAGAGTAGCAATTGCAGGGAATGCTCTGCTCAGCCCCAGTAGGAAGCATGCTTAGGGCAGACAGAATCTTTGGAGACTTTAGCTGTACAAGTCTAGCATGTCTCTAATAAGCATGTGCATACTGCGATTTTTTTCAAAAACTTATAACTTGGCCAAATTTGGGTAGATTTCCCCAAGAACAGCAAAAGGCATATATCTGATATAAAGGCCCATCCTCTGCCAAATTTCAAGTCCCTGCTCCAAAGCAGGAGGCACTAGCAGAGTCACAAAGAAAGAGTTGCCAGAACTTTTTAACATGGGAAACATGCTTCCCCAGTCTTTTTCTTGGAAACAGCTGAACCTTTTTGGCTGAAACTTTCCAGAAAAATTCAGCTTGAGACAGACACCTAGCATATAACGTTTCAACCCTAGTGGTTAAAGTTTGGCAAAATTATAAGCAATTGAAAGCACCATCTTATAATGGGAAGTGTTGGGAAACCTTAATAATAAATGGTGCTACCAATACACAAATGAAAACAAAAAAGCATCGACTTTTTTTCCAAAATAAAGCCCACAACACTGTCGTCTTCACTAATGTATTTTAGTCCTTTAAAATCCAGGTAACATTTTTGAAAGGGTTGTTGTATGCCTGTTTGCAAAAGTGGGAAGAGACATGGGGAAAAGTAAAAGTAGGACAGAGAACATAGTTGAGACTCCTCTGGGAATATTGCTGTGATACTCTCTAATGCTGCTGCTGCTGCAGCATGACTCAAATGATCCTGGCATTCAGTCATGGCTGTTTAACCTTGCCGTAATTTATACTCTGAATGTGATAAAAGAACATTCTCAATTAATACACTCAGTCCATTATTATTTGAAAAGTCTAAAGTGTTAAAGTGTGTAGCATCTTATCCTAAAGAACTGAACCAATTCAATTTTCCTTAGAAATGGCATTCATATTGACATAACACATGTATTCAAGGCAGTAACGTAAATACTGCTCCTTTTTTTTTCACCTTTTAAAGAAAAATATTTTTCCTTTCAGTCCCTCCAAAAGACTCCCATAATCCAATGGTGCTAAAAGGTGTGATCCTATTTTTTTCTTATGAAGTCTCTATTGCTTTTTAATGTTGGAAGATATTGGTGCTTCATGTTACATTGTGATATTAATGTGTCCAGCATTTTTAACTTGTGTAATGGTTTATTGGCTTGCAGCCTGGAATAAGTGCAGTTGTACTGAGAAATAAATGTCCATCTCCATAATTATCTTTTACTGTGACAGCTGCCATAGAGTGACACTTCAGTCACCAGCTTCCCCCTTACTCTCTCACCACCCACTCACTGTATCAGGGAAGGTCTCCAAATGGCATTGCTGTACAAGTTTATCAACCACAGATCAGTAAGCTGAACTCAGATATTAACAGTATTCCTGTCCCCCAAGAACTTCAGACCTTCAAATAAGTAATCTAAGATTTTGCTCCTTAGATGCCTCCCTCTCTTTCTCTCATCTTCCTGTGCACTACTGCGAATGTGCTGTTTTCCTGTGTTTTAATATTTTTGTTTGTTAATCAGTGATTTAAAAAAATGCATTGATGCTAAGGTGGTAAGAATATGTTTAAATAACTTCAACACTTACTAACACACTAGAATTTCCAGATGGGGCTGAATATTTTGAGGTCTGTACTTACTGCGTGCCACAATACAGAGCAGGTGTTGGGGAGGGTAGAAATACATATATATTTAAGAATTACTAATTGGCCCTTGTTAATACTCTTTCCATTCTCATAATACAATTGCGTAGTGACTTCAGAATTACAAAGATTGTCAAAAGTGTGCACACAAAAACTTAATTTCTCTCTCACTTAGGTCCATATTAAAATAACTACATGATGCCTGTGGGTGAAATCCATTACACCTACATAAAACCTGTGTATTTAGGCTTTAAGTGGGTGGAGGTGAAATCCATTCCTTATACTCAAAACCCAGAACTGTTGAGTGGGGCTGCTGCAGAGACTCCCATGGCTGCTATTTCAGCCTATGGGCTATGAAAGTGACAGCCCTTCCATACTAGTTGCATGGGATGTTTGGGCCACTGGATCAGCATAAATGTTGACCCCTTGACTCCTCCTTAGTTCATCCCCATTGAAGTCCTTCATAAAGGTTTATATGCAGTAGTAACATGGTGAACTATTCTGTGGTGCATGGGAACTGTGCATTTACTCTGCCTGCAGACACCCATTTTCCAATTCTATCTAGGGATTAAATGGTGCAGAGAGCCACATCAAGGCAAGTCTGTGGCAGAGTAGGGAGTTGAACTGAGCTCTCCCAAGTTCCAGGCTAGTACCCTTGCCACTGGGCTACTGTTCTTCTTCATAGTTTACATCTGTATGTTTAGTTAAGAAACTCTGTGGATATTTGAATATTTATGCACCTTCTCGTAAATGCTAATCTCTGTACTTTTAAATGTTAAGATTTTAACTGTAACATTATTTGGTAAACTAGCAGCCATAACAAAAGTTACAAAGATTTTATGTGTTATTAACTATACTGTGCTAACTTGGTTTTGTTGTGGAGAGCTGTGTGGGTTACCATATACAGTGTAATTATTCATAGATATGACTTGGGTATAATACCAGCGGCTGATAAATCAATACACAAACATTTTAAATAATCTGTAACATTTATGGTGGCAGATCAGCCACCTCCTTCTCCACCCTCAGAGCAGCCAACTGGCTTTAGGGGATGGATCAGTGGTGACCCACAGAGAAAACAAAGGATCAAAAAAGAGGCTTGAAGAGGAGAGACTCTACGGAGGGCCCATAACAGCAAGCTCACTAAGCTGGTGTTTAAGAATTCCACATTTCATAGTTTTGCACCACTTGGGAATTGAAATCTCAGAAGAAAACCAGATCTCATGTCCTTTTATTCTCATAAACAGCGTTTGAAAATATAATGGCAAATAAACATAAATATTACACCTCATGCATATGTCAAATGTGGATGGGAGGCTATGCATTTGGGTTTTTTCTTTTTGAGAAGAAGGGAGAGGGACCTGCATATGTTCATTCCTACCCCACTTAGGAGAGGAGATGTGCATATTCTTGTTATGCTCATTCCCACCCCATTTATTTATATATAATACATATACGCACACTTACTTTACTTTTTGTATTTTGTAACATTCAAGAATAAAGACGAACCAGCACTCTAAACTAAACAGATGAGTCCAGAAAGAAAAAATCATCACTAAATCTGATTAGTTGTTCTTATCAACAAAATAAACATTGTGACAGAGATATCAGCTATCATGTTTTATTTTTTAATCTCCTTGATGCTTATGGAGGTTAATGTTTACGGAGCTCAGCTGAGCAAGAAGTATGTATGAAATCCAGGTGTTAGCAATAGGAACATTATTATTTTATTCTTAATCCTAGAAGTCCATGAGATTGTAATTTTCTCTTTATTAATTAGGTTTATATCACATTGATCACTATGGTATTCTCAGTAGCAAAGACTCAATCAGTGTTTGGACACAAATTTCCAGTCCTCGATTTTATTCACTTGTTGAAATACAGGGGGAAACCATTCAGGAAAACAGTTCTAGTGGTGTAAAATTCTTCCTCACCCCTGACCCTTCTCAGAAGAAAATGTGCTGCTGAAGCAAAGACCTGATATTTCTTTTCTCCTCTTCATGGAGAGCAATACTTGAGATGCCTTATATTGCTGTCTCTTATCTCATATTGAAAAACATATCTTAAATGGCAGTCTTTAGTGCAATGTAATTATTTTTTATTTATTGCTGTAACTGACATGTCTACCTTTTACTTGACTGTGTCAGACCTACATACATCCCTTCACCTTAGGTTGTTCAATTTAATCAGCTGTCTAATCTTATTTCTCTATATTTAGCTAAATGTTTGTGTGTTGGGGTGTATGTTTACCGTCCCTTAACATGGATATAATCCATACTGAAATTAGAATAGGTACCTCGATGTTTTTAATTTTTTTAATAGGGACACTAATTAATATGAGATTATTAAAACAGGGTTTGTGGTTGTTGGATTTTTTAAATAAATCTAATTTGTTTTTCACTTTTACTGCTGTTTAATTGTCCAAACTGAATGAATGAAGGGTAAAAAGTAAAGCAGACTAGGCTGTTTTACTTCCTGATTTCACATACTGTTACAGTGGTGTTTGGATTTGTGTTGCAATCACTGCAGAGGAATATTTAAATATAAACAAAACCTGTTTCTGTTTTTACAGATAATATATATTTTATAAAACTTATTTCCAACCCCTATTTTTTGGGTCCAAACTACCTGACATTGAGTTGAGTGGGATTATGCACATATGTAATGTGTGTTGGCAGGATTGAGACCTTTAGTTGTCTCCTAAAGCCTTTCCAGAAGATGCCATTGGGCTACGGGGTGAAATCTTGGCTCTATCAAAGTAGATGACAAAATTCCACTAACTTAAATGGGGTCAGACCTTCACAGCTAATTTTTTTTTTTTACTCCCTTTGCTGCTGAAATTTGAATTCATTTTAACAATAGTTTTCTATGGAATGTCAGTTCATGTCAAGAAAAACCAGCTGTGCTGAGAGAGTTTTTTCTAACATATCTGGTATACCTGTCAGCAGAGACAGCTGAAACAGCAGAGACAGAGAAGCATGGGTTTCATTTATAAGTTTAAAGGAACTGGGAGTGAAATCATTACCCTATTGAAGTCAATAATTTTAAAAATAAGTTAATCATTCATTTTGGGTAAATTGTTCTCATAGCTCTTTTCCTGCTTCTTTCACACTCTGGATTCCTTAATCAGTTTCCCATCATCATCCTTGCTAACAAAATATTTGCAGAGCAAATATGAAGGACGGCAGGCTTCTCCTACCTCAGGAAGCAGAAGATATGCAGCTGTCTGTAGTCAGTTGTGACTTCAACCACAGCCACTGTCTATGAGACCACTTAAATGTTATAATCTCCATTGGACCCACACGTGGAATTTAAATTGTTTTTCTCTGGGTTTCAAATTACTGAATACTTCACCCCCAAAATGTTTCTCAGTAAGAAAATTCTATAAATTTGACATGCATTTCAAACAGCTTTTGCTTTGCAGGGTCACTGACGTACAGTGTGGAATTCCTGCTAAAGTGATAATGATTATCCAAAGAGTGGTGTTGAACTCACGTCCTGGTATGTATTTATTTCCAAGAAAAGATCAGTGTATTTTGTATAATTGCATAATACTCCTAAATGCGGAGGGAAATGGAGGAAAGTAACATGAGATATTTACAGAAAGTAATGTGCAATAGAAAAAGAGGTTTATGATAGATGTGTAGTTATTGAGCCTGTATATGCAGTCTTCAAACTTTTAGGCAAGATCATAGAGTTAGGTGTAATATTAGTGACTCAGTGGCAATAGCTAAAGGCACACTATCATTTACAGCTTTTTAGCTTTAAAATTTGTTCTCATTTTACTCTGCTGTTTGTAATTGACTCTGAGATGATTGAAAATAATACACTTCTCTGCTGACTTTTGTCCTTTTCTTTTGACAAACTTTGAATCTCGGCTTCCTCCCATGTTTCTAAGGAGCTTGAAATTTACATGGCTTTTGTTGTTGTTCGTTGTTTACTTCTTTGCTTATGCACTTGCATCACTCTAGATGTCAGAACAACTCTTGGAATAGTGTTTATTAGTTTGCTGCTGCAGAACCAGTTAAAATTTTGACGTTTTTGGATATTTCTCAGTTTGGAAATAGTTTTTGCAGGTAAAAAAGACAGTGGTATCTCCTGTAGATAGGTGTTTCTCTAAAGTGAGTGAAGGATCAATCAGTGACCTAAATTTGTGCAGTTAATGCTAAAAATGGCCCCAATTCTTAGATCTGGCTGAGGTGCACTTAGCACAGACCCTGGAGAGCTCTCCAATCCTGGGAATTACCACAGCATCTGGACTTCTTCTCTAATTTAAGCACAGTTGCTTATGGCCCCAAAGGGCTGTTGTGGCAATGAGGAATATCTAAAACATACTGGCACTCTGGCCACACCATCTTTTCCCCTGGCAAGACTTCTGCGTCAAGGGAGGTCACAAAGGGAAGTGGTATAGAGTCCATCTGGCCAGATCCACCAGATTTCTGGAAGTGGCACAGAGAGGCTGTATCAGACCAGAGAAACTGGCCCAATGCCACCGCTGTGTTTTTGAGTGAGGGGCTAATCAGAACCTTGTCACTACGCAAGTATGTCATCGTCTTCGGAAAATAAGAACAACTCAATTTATATGAGCCAAGTTTGGATTTGATCTCTGCTTCATTTTTCTAACCTGCCCTGATAAAATTTTATAGCTCTCTCTGGGGCTGTTCAGAACTTAGGAGTGGTGTTGGTTTGCTAACCTGGTTGTCTAGACTGTGATACAGTGACATGAACTTATACATTATGTGTAAAAAAATATTAGCATGAATAAATTCTGTCCGAAATTATATGTATACTTCTCAATTATAATTTCATATGTCTTTTAATAAACTGTTAAATGAATAAAATTAATGTGTGTGTTTGGGTATTGTTTTTTTGTTTGTTTTTTAATTTTTCTCACTTACTCTTGACACTTCCTAATTTCAGAATGAAAAGTATAAAAACAGCATAATTCTCTCGTTACACAGGTGCAATTCAGTAGTATTGCATGTGTGTAACTTAGAGCAAAATTAGGCACCATGGATCTGATTCCTTTCTCACTTACACCAGTGCAAGTCAGGAAAAATTCCATTGCCATAAGTGGAGTTATACTGGTGTAAAACTAGTGTGAGAGCAGAATTGGGACCAACATTTTTGAAGCATCTCAAATCTAGCTGTCCTTACTTAAGAGCACTGAAATTGTCCTCTGCAGACATTGACAGTCACATACCACTTGAGTGAATGGGGTTGGGGAAAAGGGTGAATTTACCTTTTCTGCGGTTTGTGGGTGGCTGAAGACCATTCTGCAAGGCAAACTGATGTAGGTTATCAAGACTATCTTTGCAACAGAAAAAAACCTTAGACATATTCTTTTTGTTTTGCTTCCTATAGAAACTTAGACTAATTTGGAAAATTGATCTAAGGATAAAATGACTAAGAATAATTCATTTATTAAGGAGGTTAATTTTTTAGCCTCCAATTGGTTAAATGTACCTTCTGTGCAAAGTCATATGCTACATTTTAAAAAATATTCTTGTTAACCTTTTTTGAATGCTAATATGAGAAAATGCAAAGCTACATGTGAGCATCATAGTTCAGTCCAAAAAAACTATGGCCGTGATCCTGCAAACACTAATGCATGGGTACTCGAACATAAGAAGTGCTGTATTGCGTCAGAGCAATGGTCCATCTATCCCAGTATCCTGTCTTCTAAGTGTGAAGTTAAGCACATGCATGGATAAGGGTTAGGGTTCTCACCACCCTGCAAGATGAAGCTGTAAGTCAGTTTCTCCCTTGCTGAAAAGACCCTTGGAAACATTTATAGGGATACAGAAAACCCCTTTTATTTCTTTTGTTTCAGATAAATAAATAATCAAGACATACTATGCAAGAATGCTATGTCACCTGGAATTTTGTGAATTTTAGTCCACTTAATTGTTTGTTATTTACTAAAAAAGGAAGCAGAACATTTAAATAAAAGGCCTCAATTTTTTAAAAATAAAGTTAGATCAAAGGTTTTATCGCTGATTCATTTGGAATTTTTTTTTGCTTCACTTTAAAATAATTCTAGGTAAAAATGGTGTGCCAGTGGCAGAAAACTTCCGAATGGAAGCAGCCCCCCTACCAGATAAAATCACAGATGGACAGGTACAAGCTCGAACCCTCTACCTCTCTGTGGACCCTTACATGGTAAGAGAAAGAACTGAGGCAATGTCAGATGATTTTCTAAAAATGATTTTACCTCAGTGCCAACCATGATGTTTTGTGTGAACTACACAAACTATGAGCCAAACTTATCCCTGATATAACTCCATTCACTTCTGTGGAATTATATTAGGGGGGAATTTGGCATTAATGTGCCTGTGGCTTATATAGGTTTTTATATATAAGAATGGGGTCATATATATATATATATATATAAGATATCCAGTCATGGGGTGGGGCAGAAGCAAAAATCAAAATTCCCTGATACTCATAAAAAGCAGTCAGCTAGGCCCAGACCCTCAGAGGTATTTAGGTGCTGAACTCCATGGGAATACAGTGCCTAAATACCTTTGAAGATCTGGGCCTTATTTCCAAGCACAAAAATAGTTCACTTAAATTCTATTTAGTTATCCAGTCTTTACTTACATATATGGGGCCAGGTGCTCGTCTGCTCTGGACGGTGTAGGAGGGAGCAAAGAAGAAACAAACAGCCTGTGGAGGGGCCAGTGAGACTGTTTCATGCTCCCTCACCGTTCTACCAATACCTGCAAAAGCCCTTCCATATGAACAATATATAGTTGGGAGTGCTGTGGATTTGGGGGTGGAACTAGGCAGAGCCACCCTTAGCAATTTTTGCATGGGCCTGTAAAATAAAATTTTCAAGCTTCATGAAGAAAAGGACTAGACATACTCTTTTTTTTTTTTTTTTTTTAAGAATATAAAGGAAGGATGAGACAACCCTGACATTTCTAGATTCCCCTAATCATAGAGGGCCCACAGTCATGGGCTTCAGAAGCACCACAGTTTTGCTCTGAAACTGAGCAGCAGCTCTATACAGAATAGTCCCTTGTTAATTTGGCAGAAATTCTAATAGAAAATCCAGCAGAGTTAGTACTGCCAGACCACCCCAGAATCTAGCACAACTATCTGGGCTTTGGGATTCACTCCAGCCTGCACTCTAGGCCTAGGGTGTGGGACAGCAAGAGGCCAATGACAGCAACCTGAAGGTCAATCCCACATCTGTGCCATTAAAGGAGGTAGCAGCAGCACCATCACCCACCCAACTAGCTCCCAGAAGAGGCAGATCAGGAATGATGTGGAGGAAGGAGAGATGGGAGGGAGGTGTGAAAGGTGGGGGCATTCCTTTCCCCCAAGATCCCAGCTGCCTTTCCAGCAGCAATTTATGATTCAACATCCACTTTCAATGCTCAATTTCTATTGAAAAAATAAATAAATGTAGGGTCAATAGGGCAGCTGAACTCAAGTGGCCCAGATGTTTTCACTGAAGGAAGAAGTAGGAAATCATATTCAAAACATTACCATGACATTTCATATTAAACCCATAGTATCTTAAACCAACCATTCTGGTGTCTGGGTTGGTGGCCTACTAATAACGATTTGCATGGTTACGTGAGAGTAGGGTTGCCAACCCTCCAGGATTCTCTTGGAGTCTCCAAGAATTAAAGATTAATCTTTAATTAAAGATTGTCATGCGATGAAACCTCTAGGAATACGTCCAACCAAAATTGGCAATCCTACATAGGAGACCCAGCTTTGATTATTGATCCTTGGCTCTTATTCCCTGGGATAACAGGAGCTATGATTATGCAAGAGAAGTATTCTTGGCCCCTTGTAGTGGAGGAGTACCCAATGTTTCTCTCTAAAGTTCTCTTCATCCAATTAAGTAGTGTTGATTGGGTTTGAAGACAATCTCATCAAGTCCCCATTGGCTAGAAGTTTGTGTGTGGTGTGGTGCGGTGCGTTTAGGGTGTGTGTTTGTGGTGACACTATTGAGGAAAATAAAATTTCCTCCCTTTGTATCTAAGTGAATGAATGAAAGGAGAAATAAATAATTAAGAAAAGAAGGTGAAAGTGGAGTACTTACTGAAAGATTTTGGAGTAGCCCTTTGTGCTTTGTTATTAAATGCATCCCACCCATGTTACGGAACATGTACAGGAAGCTCATGTATATCATCATGCAAGAATCTCCTCATTAGAGCCTTGTCTTTTAGCGCTGCCGCATGAATGAAGACACAGGTTCTGATTACCTCCTGCCCTGGCAGTTGTCTGAGGTGGCTGATGGTGGGGGCATTGGGGTTGTGGAGGAGAGCAAACATGCTAACTTTGCTAAAGGAGATATTGTAACTTCTTTCAACTGGCCCTGGCAGACAAAGGTCATTCTAGATGGAAGACTCCTCCAAAAGGTAACATACTGAACTATAGAAAATTAAGTTAGTGTGTACACTATTTTTCTCCATTTTTAAAAAATCTTTTGTTTGCATGTGACAATTGATTGTTATTTTAGAGATATGTCAAGGACAAAGCAGTGCTAATAAAGCAACCAATTACAAAGCAGATCAAATTAAGTTTGGCAAAGTCTACATTAATTTCTCTTTTCCTTGTAAGAAGCAATTAGGAATTCCTTTTCCTGCCACTAAACAATCCAATGTTGATGAAATTGTTAAATTCATCAGCATTTTCTCTGAGGCTGCTGTTAAGGTTTGTCCATTAATCATGCAAACTCCAGATAGAACTTTTGACACCTGATCACCAACATGTCTTACTACTATGCTCTTAACACATTTTGTATTAAATGCAAAAAGCATACATTAGTGAAACCTTGCAAAATCTCAAGCACACCCACAAAGGTAAGGCTATTCAAAATCACAGTTCTGTAATGGCTATAACTTGGCCCCTCTGCACACAGAGTATTTAATATATATTGCATTTTCACTAGACAGAAAACTTCTGCAACTTGAGATAGAACTTGGCTTTCTGGAAACATTTGTTTTAGGACTATTGGTGTCATTGACTCAACTCCAAGATATGGCAACCCTGCTGTAGCATCCGTCAGACCATTGTGGGTGTAGTTCAACATTGTTAACTATTTTCTGTCTCCGAACCGGTATTTGACCATGGCGTAATTTTACATCTTACCATCTAATTGCTAAAAATCCTTAAGTCTCTTGTGAGTGACTTTTTGTTAAAAGCATTTTGGAAAAAAAAAACCCTATTTGTTTCACTTTTTTGTAAACTTGTTATTGAAGTATTATAGTAGATCTGACAGCTGGTATATAGCAGGCTTCTGAATACTGGTTTATACTTTGTCTGAACTAAACAGCCTGGGTTATTTTGTACTTGTGTTTATTTAAAATGTGGTCATCCTGCAGTCAACAAATAATATTAATCCAAAATCTCACTTAAATTTTTTTTTTCTCATGTAGCTAGATCCACAACTTGTTGATGGACACCTCTCCTACTTTCTTGGTGCAGCTGGCATTACTGGGCTGACCTCCTTTCTAGGAATAAAAGAGAAGGGACATGTGACTCAGGGTGCCAATCAGACAATGGTTGTCAGTGGGGCTGCCGGTGCCTGTGGTTCTCTGGCTGGTCAGGTAAACAGGTTTAAGATTTGCAAGAGAATGAGCTATTACTTCTAAGTTCTGTCTTGTGAGATGTGCCTTCTTGTAACTCCACTGACTTCACTGGAGTTACACCCACCTGCTTATTTCATCTGTGAATTTGGCTCACCAGTGGGGATCATGCTGAGTGTATTTAAGTGTTGAACTTCAGATTCTTGAAACTGGGAGGGGAGGAGAAGTTGAGTATGATGATTACTTTGTCACTGGCTTGAAAGTAAACAAACTGATTTATTGCATAGTAGTCTGCCCCCAATTTCTAATTGCCTACCTGTTTACTTAATACACTAATTTTCATATAGAAAAATATTTTACCAGATTTTTATAGTGTTTAGTTGTCAATCTTATGGACTTTGGAACGTTATGATAAGGTACACTCTTACCAAAAGTTGAGGTAGGTACTGGCTGCCACTTCCAGCAGCTCCCATTGGCCTGGAGCAGCAAACCACGGCCACTGGGAGCCGCGATCGGCCAAACCTGCGGACGCGGCAGGTAAACAAACCGGCCTGGCCCGCCAGGAGCTTTCCCTGCACAAGCGGTGGAACAAGTTTGGGAACCACTGTACTAGGGTATTGATGTGTTCACCCGTGCATTAGGATGATATGGCCAGTGAAAAGCATAGTAAATACTTTCATATGTTGCTTTGGATAACATTACATAAGACTGGCCAATCTGGGTCAGACCAATGGTCCATCTACTCCGGTATCCTGTCCTTTGACAGTGGCTGAAGGCTAATGCTTCAGAGAGAATGAACAGAACAGGACAATTATTGAATGATCCATCCCCTGTTGTCCAGTCCCAGTATCTGGCAATCAGAGGCTTAGGGACACCGAGAGCATGGAGTTGTGTCCCTGACCATCCTGGTTAACAGCCATTGATGGACCTATCCTTTCCTATCCATTCTTTATATTTTATTGGTATGCAGTTCTCTAAAAAGGTAGTAATATTGTTTATCCTCCCAAGCTTTCCAGAGTAAGGTGATATACACAGCATTCAACAAGTAAACTTAAAACAAGTCAAATTCAAACACGAACTGTCACACCACAGCATTTGAACAACTACATCAAATTAGAGTATATGTACATTTTGATTTTCCAGTCTTTTTTACTGGAGACCCAATCACTGGAGGGGAAATGGTGCTTGACATTTGGCAGTCTTAAATTGTATTCAGCCTCTAAAGTACTGGTGTCTGTAATTCTGCTGGTTAAAATTCAAGTGATTACAGGGTACTGAAATGTGGGCAGATTGATGGCCTCACTGTTTTGTTTATGGTGTTTCTACAGATTGGCCGCCTAGAGGGCTGCTCTAGAGTGGTAGGAATCTGTGGTACAGATGAGAAGTGCTCCATTTTGGTCTCAGAAATGGGGTTTGATGCGGCTATCAATTACAAGAAGGGGAATGTGGCAGAGCAGCTGCATGAACTCTGCCCAGCTGGCGTGGATGTTTACTTTGATAATGTTGGTGGAGACATCAGTGATGCAGTTATAAATCAGGTACCTATACCAGCTGTCCTGTTTATACCGCCTCCCTCTCCCAAATTCTTCATGCATCTTTTGGAATGAGTGTAATATAAACCAGTCTGCTGAAAGATAGGAAAATCTTCCCTTCCCACATGTACCTGACATACTGAATGTGATTGAGTCAAACTGTCCAAACATCAGAGACATAAGCCTATCATGCTGAACTGGCCTGATGGCCTAGCAGTAGCAATTTTGCATTGTGATGCAGGAGTCCTGAGTTTGATTCCTACTTCTGGTGTCTTAATCCCCTAACCAGCAGGGACAAGGGAGAACCTTAGCAACAATGCCTGTCTGAGAGGCGATTACCGTTGTTTTTCAACTTTGATCATCTCTGGCTTGTTAAGGAGTAACATTGCTGGGCTCTAGTGAGGGACCTAACCAATCCTCTTTGGTAGTATCACCAGAGTTGGAGGTGGGAAGGGGAGAAAATAGGGACACTTGTCAAGACCTTAGTGAGACAGTCAATGAAACTCTTCTCTCAGGAAAACTGTCCAACTGGATCTGATAATCCAGATCATCAGCTGAATGAGGTTTACTCAGTTTGAGAAATCGGTTATTGTTTGCCCACCTCCTGAAAACATCATTTGGAGTTCCTGGGAAGTGGGGAAATGGATTATTCATTCTTACTCAAGGTTTACTAGAAGAACCTTTCAGAGTATTTGGGCAATCTGAATGCTGCTGGGATCAATCAAGGAAATAGTTGGGGAGAGTTAATTACAGTTGTTAAATCACTCCTTATACCCACTGTTCCTTCACTGCATATTATGCATTTCCAGGAATCTGTGACTCCTGTCAGCCCTTGTGAGCAGGTACCCTCTGGGATTTGGTGGGCCAGCAACAGGAGTCAAAGATCTCCCATTTTTTGTTGAGGCTATTGTACTGCTGGGCTAGAGAGCAGGAAAACTTTTTTTTTTTTTTTTTAGTTTAAAACTTGTAATGTGGCAAGGGAGTGTTATATTCTGCACTTCACATGCGTAAGTGGTTGAGGGGACTCATATTTTCATGAGTGAGAGACTACATTGACACTGTCTGCCTTACTCCTGTTTCACAAATTAAAAGAATAGAGTAGAAAACTCACACTTATTAATTGTATAAGACTGCAGAACAGATACATGGAATGGTTTTTATTTTTCATTACACAGCTGAGTCTGGGGAGGGAGGGATAGCTCAGTGGTTTGAGCATTGACCTGCTAAACCCAGGGTTGTGAGTTTAATCCTTGAGGGGGCCATTTAGGGATCTGGGGCAAAAATCTGTCTGGGGATTGAGCAGGGGGGTTGGACTAGATGACCTCCTGAGGTCCCTTCCAACCCTGATATTCTATGATTTGCAGTGTTCCTCCTTCCACACTAAACATCCTTACTCAGTAAAGTAACAATCCCTCACATTTGTTACCCAGTTAACACCTTGTTGAATTGTACATGTACAGTGGGGTCTTATCCTCCCACTACTGCACTGTTTTTAAACCACCTGCTACACCATTACAAGCTGAATGACCACATGTATACAATTCTTCTCCCAATGTCTTCTTCTAAGGAAAATGACTTTGAGCAATATACTTGTTGCATGATTACCATATATAGTCTAAAGAACTTCTAATAAGCTTGTGTCTTTTTGAGGGCAAAGAAAGTAGTATTTCTCATTTTGTGTTGTCTCAAACAGATGAATCAGAACAGCCATATTATCCTATGTGGACAGATATCCCAGTATAATAAAGATGTGCCTTATCCTCCCCCACTGCCTCCTGCAGTAGAAGAAATACAGAAAGCAAGGAATATCACAAGGTATATTTCTCCTTCCCCACCAGCTTTATGGTGCACTGAACACAGAAATTTACATGTGTTGAATTTACATTATCAGTATATTTGATCTCAGGAGAGGGACTCTGGATCCATAGTAGGCATTTTTATGGTAACACTGTGGATTACTGAAAAAAGAGGGAAGGACCTGGTGATTTTGTGTTTTACAGCTGTTTGTATTATAAACATTTGGTGAGGAGGCCACTAAATGGGCAGAAGGGACACTGAGAATTGTGACTTCAAGTGGTACTAACACTGCAGAATTAAAAGCATTTTAATTGGCTGATATATGCCTCACCTGTGGTCACTTGCTTTATTCTTTGGCTGTCTGTCAGTCTTTTTACTATGAGGAAGGTTCTGTTACCAAATGTTCTGTAGCAAGTGTCTTGTCTCTGAGTGTAGTTGTGCGTGAGGAGAGAAAATTGAGTAGAATCCTTCTTGGAAGGTATTGTGATCACTGCATCTTCCACTTTTTAAGCTACTCTTTTTAGTACTAATTTTCTTTATTAGGGAAGAGGATTTCAAATATGACATAATATATATAGGAAAAAATTTACATTCATGAATCTAACTTGGGCTCTCGGTTAGGCTTACACTAAAATAAGGCTGCAAAGACCAAACTCTACTAGTGCTCAAGGTCCCTCTACACCCACCTGATAATCACAAGAAATTAATAGTGTTTGATATGCCTATCTGATCCTATAGGATGGTCCTTGTTAGGACCATCCAGAACAGATGACTAATGCATCAGGTCTAACTTTTTCAGTCTTTTGTTGACCACTTCCAATCCTTTAATGGATCACCTCCCATCTTATCCCACTAAATCTCCACATTCCTTGGAGCATTTTACCCCTGAATGAGCTTCAGAAATAAATAGTGTATATATTGGTTTGAGATCCACTGCTCTCACCTTAAGCATTAATTACAGTTGTATACTGCACTGAAGTCAGCGCTTTAATGTGGCTGTGTAATCGCGGCACCAGCGCTGGGAGAGAGCTTTTTTGTTTGCTGGTTTTCACTTGGGATGACAAAAAAAAAAAATGGGTAGAAAATTACCTGCATTTTACAGTCACATATTAAGCTGATCTCTCTAGTACAGGGGTAGGCAGATGTCTGAGTATGGAAATTGTATGGCGAGCCATGAATGCTCATGAAATTGGGGGTTGGGGTGTGGGAGGGGGTGAGGGCTCCGGCTGGGGATGCAGGGTCTGGGGTGGGGCTGGATATGAGGGGTTGGGGGTGCAGGAGGGTGCTCCGGGCTGGGACCGAGGGGGTCAGGGGTGCAGGCTCCGGGCGGCGCTTACCTGAAGCAGCTCCTGGAAGCAGCGGCATGTCCCTCCTCCGGCTCCTACGCAGAGGCACTGCCAGGCGGCTCTGCGTGCTCCCCCGTCCGCAGGCGCTGTCCCTGCAGCTCCCATTGGCCTCGATTCCCAGCTAATGGGAGCTGTGGGGGTGGTGCTTAGGACAGGGGCAGCATGCAGAATCCCCTGGCTGCCCCTGTGTGTAGGAGCTAGAGGGGGGACATGCCGTTGCTTCCAGGATTCGCTTCAGGTGAGTGGGAGCTCGGGGCCGGATTAAAACATCTGAAGGGCCTGATGAGGCCCCCGGGCCATAGTTTGCCCACCCCTGCTCTAGTAGCACTCCTTGGCTGCTAGTCCTCCTTTCAGTACTGTTTGAAATACAGGCAGGATTACTTGTCTGAGACCACATTGTTTCCTCTAAAGCTTCCATTGTACAGAATTGTATGAGCAAGCTTGCACAGCAGCTGCCTGCATTACATCTAACTATAGCTAATGCTACTAATCTTCTGTTACATTTGCCCACAAAACTGAAAAGATTTCAAAGGCTTTTGAAATATATTGACCAGCCACTCTAGTTATTAAATCATCATCCATTCTTTTCTTTCACAGGGAGAGGTTTCTGGTATTAAACTATATGGACAAACACGAAGCTAGTATTCTACAGCTCTGTCAGTGGATCAAAGAGGGGAAACTGAAGGTAGGAACTGAACCTGTGTATTTTATTTATAGGCATGAGCCTTCTTTCAGGAAGACTAATTTCTTTGCCCATATCAAAATCACTTTGACTGCGGCGCCTCACTTTGGAGAGTGAAATGATAAACACTTGAAGACTTTTTTTATAGCAGCACTGTTTTAGAAAGGGCAGTATAGCTACTTAGAATTTAGTTTTACAGCAATAGAACTGGGTCCTTTAGAAGCACACATAACTGATACCTAGATTCTACCATTCTCAGAGAAAGCCAAATCCTAGTTTTTTGACATGAGGTTCCTAATCCAGACTTGAAAAGTCACTCTTTAGTACTTTATGATGGGTAAGTGCCCTGTGTCCAGCTCTTTTCTCCTGAAGCCTACTGATGTTCTGTGGTCCCCCAACTGATCTGCTCATCCTCCCTGAACTTCACATCCATGTACACCCAAAGCTGCAGTAATATTTTATCTTTCATTTAAAGGGTTTATTAGCCTACAGGTTTAAAACAATGTAGCTACTTTCATCTTGACCAAAGGGCAAGGTCCAAAAGGGAGCACCTTCCTCTGTGGAGTAAAAGGATGCCTTTAAAATCTTTGGTCAGTGCTATGGCAATTTTATGGCCCCTTTCAGATAGACACTGATTTTGGAGGGAAAACTAACCACACCTATTCTTATTGACAGGTCAAAGAGACTGTGGTAAAACGCCTGGAAAACATTGGCGGTAAGATGTTGCATCATTTTCTAGCATAATCTTTGCTGAAATATAGTTACAACACAACTTTCTCTCTCCTTTCCTCTTCCCCCAGTTCAGATGTTTGTCTCTCTCCTAGAATATGGTTTTAAAATTATTTGCATAAACAAAGTCAAAATGTCACTTCAAGAGAGGTAAAATAGCCTGCAGCCAGTGGCTAAAAACCACAAGAAACAGTAAAAACAAAACAAAAAAGGGGCTTTGTACACCCAAGCTATAAAGCTAAAGAGCCAGCTCATTCAAAACTTGTGGTTTGAAAACAAGCCTTCTTACAGCAGGTAACAGCACAACTTAAGTAATGCTTTAGTCCTGTTGGGTCAGAGGAAAACCCTTGGGAACAAAACATTAGCTAAATCATACAGGTTGGGTTTAATTTCAAACCATTAGCTTACTGCACTTCATGGATTTGTTTTAAAGGGACTTGGCTAACTGGACAGCCATATTTCATATTTGGTTTACTCGTGCTTTGCTTTTTATGTAAAGTTTTCATGTTTATTTCTGAAGCAATAAATATTTGATAAGCTGCCTCTTCACCCCATGGCCAAAGTTTTAAATAAAAGCCTTTGCTGTAGGCTCGCCAGGTATATGCCCTCCTCTTGTGTCTGCAGTGCATGTTGTCTGCATGGCATATCCTAACAACAGTGCATACAGTAATTAAAAATTAACCGCTATTGTTATAAACAAAGGTCTGATCAGGCATTTTAAATGTTAAAACTAATTTATTAAAGTCTTACTTAAATTTCCTTTGGCAACTTGTTGCATTCTAACATTATGGTGTCTCAACTTCCTGTGTTGTGGGGGAATTTATGTTTTAAGTCCAAAATTTGATTTCTCTTTATATTGTTATAATCCAGTAAAGGAGGCTTTCAGGATCTTATCTAATATTCGTGCTTTTTAAAAAAAAATTACTACATGCATAAATGTTTAATTGGTATTATCCTAATAACGTGTATTATTCTTATTCTCTTATAGGGGCTTTCCAGTCCATGATGACCGGAGGCAACACTGGAAAACAGATAGTGTTAATTTCTGAATAAAAAACTTTGCCTGTGAGTGTGGCCCACCAGGAAAAATAAACTTGACTCTTTATCTTGACTGCTGAACAAGCATTATTTTATTTAAATTAATCTTCCCTTTTGTTACAGCAGGCACCAACAACTAAAATCCCCCTAAACTTGGATAGCAGAGATTTTTGGACACAAGAGTACATTTGAAAAACTCTTCCACTGAGAAACTTAAATTTGTATCTGAAGCCAGGCTGTATAGTACCTGAAATACTTCCATTTCATAGCCTGAAACACTCTTCCGCTGGTCCATTTAGTCCATTTCCTTACATAGTGGCGTTTTACATCATGCCTACAAGTCAAGACAAGAGAGCATTATTATATGAATCCTAATTTATCCACACAAAGAGCCGGCCTTTAGTTTGCACACCATTGTGAGTTTCATCAGGGATAAATGCAGCTTTAGATTTAACCTCATGCTTCATCTTCTTTAACTTCTATTTGTTTTTCAGGATTAAAAGAGGGAAAAAATAAAAGGCTTCTTATCAGAGTTCTGTATCTCGTCTTTCAATATGCAGATCAGCAAACTCTACCATTCAGCAATGCTGCCGGCTGTCATAGGGCTGCTTAGACCTAGGAGAAATGTTAATCAAGGGAGAGGTTGCCTGGCAACGAATTCACCAGGTAGGGGTCTCTGTTCACCTGAGGAGGCTGATCAGGAGGTCATCTGATAGAGGTGCTGGAAGATTATAAAAAGCAGAAGCTGTTCAGTTTGTTCTCTCTCAAGCCTTCTTCCATCAGTGTAAGTTGAGGGAAACTTCTGCAGGAGCCAGAAAAGGCGAGGAGAGAGGACTCTACCTGCTTGAACGCAGATGGTCTCCCATGGACAGGGTGATCTAGAGTAAGGGGAAATGCATGTAGGATTTATTTATTTTTCATATAGATCTGTGTAATTCTCATGCGATTACAGAGCAATAATCGATTAGAACTCTAAGTAAGGTGCCTGTATGTTATATGCTGCACCTACCAAATGCCTCTTGAGAGAACTGTCACCCACAAGGCTTACACCTTTGGTGGGATTCTGGGGCCAGGTGTGTTTAAGCTACTGGGGTATTTTGGAGGGATGAGGACTGGATCTGGGTGCCTAGGCAACTGTATTGAGGGGCTCTATTTCCATAAGGGGGTAACAAAGCGAATTGGTGCCCAGAAAATGTGACAGAGAGGCCAGGGGAGGAAACTGTGCTACAACCTGGTGAGTCCTAAGGAAGCTTAAAACACTCAGGGATCAATAGGCTTTGATTTCCTCTCACAGCAGTCTGATGCATGGCTGGCAGGGGGAGCACAACCGGATCTATAACACTGCTATTAATCCTTAAATGTATAATCTTTTTTTGCTGTACCAGTCACACTAAAGATAGCTTGTGGGTTAGATAGCAGTAGCTGACAATGAGGGATCGGGTTTTCTATGGTGTTCATCTCTATAGTATCTAACTACCTTCCAAACACTAACAAATGTTTCCCTTATAAAAATCCTGTGCTGAACAACTGGGATACAGATGAACAGTAGACGCTCAGAGATTCTGACTTATCCAAGATCATGTAGGAAGTTGGTGGTGGAGCTAGGAATGGAATGTAGAATCATAGAATATCAGGGTTGTAAGGGACCTCAGGAGGTCATCTAGTCCAACCCCCTGCTCAAAGCAGGACCAATTCCCAACTAAATCATCCCAGCCAGGGCTTTGTCAAGCCTGACCTTAAAAACCTCTAAGGAAGGAGATTCCACCACCTCCCTAGGTAACCCATTCCAGTGCTTCACCACCCTCCTAGTGAAAAAGTTTTTCCTAGTAGATCTCCTGCATCCTAGTACCTGTACCACAAGGCTGTCCTTCCTTGGAATAGATGTGAGGAGCAAGTCATTATGGCACCAGCATCACCCTAGATCAGGTGTCGGCAACCTTTCAGAAGTGATGTCCCGAGTCTTCATTTATTCACTCTAATTTAAGGTTTCGCGTGCCATTAATACATTTTAATGTTTTTAGAAGGTCTCTTTCTATAAGTCTATAATATATAACTAAACTATTGTTGTATGTAAAGTAAATTAAGGTTTTTAAAATGTTTAAGATGCTTCATTTAAAATTAAATTAAAATGCAGAGCCCCCCAGACCAGTGGCCAGGACCCAGGCAGTGTGAGTGCCACTGAAAATCAGCTCACGTGCCTTGCCTACCCCTGCCCTAGATTCACACACGGAGGGGAACTTCTATATGTGCACCTACTCATTTACCCTCCCCTCTCCCCTACATGGAAGGAGTTCAGCTGCTCCCACAGCGCCATTCCCCAGGATCCCACTGCAGTTTGGGGATCCATTCAGGGGGAAGGAGCAGAGGTAGGAGGAAAAAACACATACATACTATCCCTGCCAAGGTTCTTCAGGCTCGGTGGTATAATTGTAAGCAACACCCAAAAGTTGCTGCAGATCCTCCTCCTCAGAACTACTAGCCCCTACTTCCTGGCGAATGAGATCCCAACTTGCATCATAGGTTTGCAGTAAGGAGATGGGACCTTCTAAGAGGAAAGAAAAGTCTTATGGGCCAGGAATGTCCCATATTTTATCTGTGGTTGTAACATCGTGGCCTCAGTGGGAAGATGTACAGATCCTAAACAACACTTTAGAAATAACTGCTAGGAATTTCATATTGTCAGTATTGCCCAGTCAAATCCATCTATCCTTCATTCTGCATCACAAAAATGAAGGATGGACTTGACCCCGCAACACTGACAATTTGAAATTTCTAACAGCGCATCCTAAAGACCACTGTTCAAGGTACAGGCCTGTACAAGGTTTCCAAAACCTAGTACATTTATTCTAGATAGGCTTTAGAAGTCTCAGTTAAAAAAAATCGTTAGAATTCACTATAATATCCATTTGCCAGCCAAACCAGTTATTAGTGTTGCAAAAAAACCAACAACTTACAATACCATTTTTAACTTGAAAGCCAGAGAGGAAGTGCAACACAATAACAAATTTGTAAATAGCGAATCACAAATAGAAATTGAAAATGAAAACATTTGGGTTGAATGGGTAGGCACAGACCTAGAAGCCTTCTCCTACCTGGTCAGATTTAACAGTGCCACAGATCTTAAAAAAACAGGGCAGCAAAGCAGGTAACTTATGCAGTTCTTGTGTCTTGCAGATAGCCAGCTACATTTCCCAGTGATGCTGTAGCAACCTGCATGGATGGAAGAGCCCAGAGTGCAGGAGGAAAGAGTTTGGAGGAGGGCAGGAGGCACCAGGAAGTGAGCCTGTGTGCACATAGTTGGAATGCTGGAATGCAGTTACAGCACCTCAGCAAATAGATTTTAATAAAGGGATAATTTAGTTTTAGCAACATGGAGAAACAAGTTATTGCCCCGCATGTGGTTCATGAAACAGACGTGTGAAACTTCCAAAGGGGCACAAATTGGCTTTAATGTACAATATATCTTGGTGAATAGGAGTCCTGATTCTTATGGCCAGGACTCAAATCAAATGCCCTAATCCTATATAAATGTGACAGAATGACACCTCAGTCATCAAGTGCTGACCACCAGTAAGAGAAATACCAGAATGTCCCTGCGGGGAAACTGATAGCAGCTGAGGCTAAATAGTTAATGGTCCTGAAAATTGCACCAATGCTGCATTTTTGTGCAAGAGATTTTAATAAATGCTACTAGTCTAATTTACTTTGCTAGTGAGTTAAAATACCCAGTATCAGTTTTTAAATGGAAGTGGAAGGCTGTCTTACATGGTCATTTCTATCTAAGAATTTAGTTTGATATGTTACTGAGTGACTTCTACTTTTTTTTTTTTTTTTTTAGCCGTGGGATTTTCCCATTTCTCCCCCTTCTTAAGGATTTGCCTGGTTCTCCACGTATTTTCTAAGGTCCCATATATCAAGTAGCTTGCCCTACAAATGAGAATTTTACATGTCTCTCTTCAGACCCCATTAGCATTGCTCCTAATTTAGCAAAAGGCTTTGCTGCAAAGTCCTTCTTTCTCCTTAAGGTTGAAGATGGGCTGCCTTCACTGCATTCCCAAACTCTGCCAATATGGGATTGAGGAATTACACACACACACACACACCAGTAGCAAGCTGCCCTATCGCCAGTCATTAGATACCCTAATTTATTCAAAATTCATATTTTATTCAAAAAAGACTTCCCCTAAGGAACCTGTCCTTTACATTTCTGTGGTGTAATTGTAGGAGAGAGACTACAATCATAATAAAACCCCAATTGAAATGCCATGAATGTCTTCTCATTCCTTTTTTCTGCTTCAGAAGTGGAAGGCAAAAATTAATTGTAGCAAAATTACCTTTTTCCTGTTCCCAGAGCTGGATTTGTTTGTCCAAAGTACAGGGCTTGTATTTATGAACTGTATTTGCCTTAAGGCTGTTTCCACAGAGTGAGCTGTTTATCTGGCACTGTGTGAGCTGACACATCTTACGGCAATAACATTCCTCTGGGAGTCATTTTTTCACATGTGAGATAAAACATAATATAGAAAATGCCCAGTACTACTTGCTTCACAGCAGCCGCTTAGTAATCTACCCAAGTCACCACCCTATCAATAGGTGATGAAGTGAGGGGTGATCCAATATGAGATCATGCTGCAGTATTGATCCTTTCCTTTCTAAAAAGAAATTTGGATGCAGCAATATTTCTGCAGTCTGTTAGCCTATAAAGATGCTACCAGACACAAATGGCTAAAGAAGGAAAAACCAAAGAAATGGAAGATTGAAGGAAATCTCAACAGGGTGCCACAGTTGTATATGGGAGCCTGATAAAGAAACACATTTACATATATGAATCCTGGTTCTCTCTCTCTTTTATTTTTAAACAGTACAAGGGGAAAATGTTTAAAGAAAGTGTCCTACATTACAAGCTATTAATACAAATCCAGCTGTCTTTATTTTAATTGCATATGACTTACTCTATGGGTTTGCAGTATTGTAGCCATGTTGGTCTACATCTTTTATTGGTCCAACTTTGGTTGGTGAAAGAGACAAGCTTGTAAGCTTCACAGAGCTCTTCTGCAGGTCTCTAACTTACACTAACTATGTGATTCTTCAGCAGCCTATTTTTGCATAGTCCAACATGGGTCTCAGTTAATAAAGGATGACTTAGCACAGATACATAGGACAAATGCAGGACTCAGAGTTAATAACGGCAAAGGGATGAGGATTTCTTCCATGTTGGTTTAACTTAGACTGTGGATGGTGGTCTCTAAGCTCCCACTTAAGAGCAGAGGGCAGGTATAAATTCAAAGTAGTCCTCAAGTCTGTTCACTACTTGTGAGGGTATGTGAGTGATTAGGTTTGGGTTTGTTTGTGCACTCCTTTCCTCCTCTATGTTAGCTCCTTCCTCCTCAGCCCTATTGGTGGCTCTGTAGTGCCAGACAACGTGGGTTCATGACTGGAACAGGAAGCCTGCAGCCTACACAGAGAAACTGCTCCTGCAGCAGGTATTAGCATTTGCCACAAGAGCAAAGATGGAAGGTGACTGGTTTTCAAAGAGCTGCCTAGTACTTTATTCCATTCTTAATATTTAAAGTAAGGGGAAGGGCAAATGCAAGGTTACATAGTTTACCCATTCCTAAATTGCTCTCCTCCATCTCCATTGCCATACTTCTCACATTAGTCAGGGTCTCTTCAAGTTGGGAAATGGTGCCTTATACGGTCCATAAACAGAAAAAGAACAGCAGGGGGAATAAACCTACAAAAAAAACTATTATTGTTTTACACACAAATAGCATCACACTGCCCAGAAGAAAGGTGACACGAGCCGGTGTAAATTCCATAACCAGGAACTATTTAGCTAAAGGCTACTAGAAAACCTTGCCCTAGCCCAGGGGTGGGCAAACTTTGTGGCCTGAGGGCCACATCGGGGAATAGAAATTGTATGGCGGGCCATGAATGCTCACAAAATTGGGGTTGGAGTGCGGAAGGAGGCGAGGGCTCTGGTTGGGGATCTGGGTTGCGGATGAGGAGTTTGGGGTGTAGGAGGGTGCTCTGGGCTGGGATCAAGGAGTTTGGAGAGCAGGAGGGAGAGCAGGGCTGGGGGTTGGGGTGTGGGCAGAGGCTCAGGGGTGCAGGCTCTGAGTGGCGCTTACGTCAAGCGGCTCCTTGAAGCAGTAGCATGTTCCTTCTCCAGCTCCTATGCATGGAGCGGCCCCCAACCCTGCTAGAGTGCAGGAGCAGGGCCATGCGGCTGCTTCCAGGAGCCGCATGGTGCGGCCCCCGACCCAGTACCCCGACTGGAGCGCCAGGGAGGGCCCGAGCCTCATGGTGCAGCCCCTGACCTGGTGTGGGACAAGCCCGAGACCCTGCTCCCCAGCAAGAGCTCGGGGGCTGGCTTAAAACGGCCCGCGGGCTGTAGTTTGCCCACCCCTACCCTAGCCAGTTGAGGAAGGTCACAGCTGAGTGGGTTCCTCCTCTCCCATGAACTTGAATACTGTGATGGGGAGGTCTCTTTGTGTTTCTATCAGTGAGTTTCCCTTCTATGAACTGCACAACGACAACACCAGCTCTTCCTAAACCCTTAGCATCTTCCAAAGTCTGCAGCGATAGAGCAAGGGCTTCGTAGGCGCCCTTGACTTAGCCTCAGCATCCCTTACAAAGGGCTTGATTCTGCCACCTTTTCACAGGGGCTTTGTGTGTGCTATTCAAGGCATATTAGGTGCAGAATTGGGTGCATAGCAGCCCTCCCTTTTCATCCTACGTGCAGAGCCCTTGTTTCACCGATGTCCTCCTTCCCTATGTTTTTTTTAAATTTACATCCAAGTTACACATGGTAGAGATGGCCATTGTTCCCAAGCTTTTTGAGAGCATGCACCATTTCAAAGGCTCAGCCATGTAAAACTAAACTCAGTTTTCACTGGAATGCTAAAAGATCCTTCTCAATGAGGGCTATCTCCATTTTGAATTTCAACTTTCACATCCTCCTCCCTGTCTCCCCCACACTTACTTCAGATGCAGACTTTCTGCTGACTTTTTTTTTTAATTACATACATTCTGAACTGAACTACTTCTGCTCAAATTTTCAAAAGAAATCTCTTCTTTATACTGAGACCAACTAAGGAAAATTTCAGTCGGAAAAGTGAAGATTCTGGAAATCTACAAGAAACTGAAAATAGAGTGTGTTAGAATGGAAACAGTTCTGCAGCCTTAACTATAGCCCTAAATACACAAATACTGCTACAAGAGAGATTAGGACATAAAGAGAATAGAGTATGTGTGACTGGGATACATGATTGCCTCATGGATTTTTTTTAACCAGATGTAACAGCTATACTATAATGCTATACATAACTCATACGGGTTCCAGGTGTCCAGTTTTTGACTGGAACGCCTGGTTGAAAAGGGACCCTGGTGGCTCTGGTCAGCACTGCTGACCGGGCCGCTAAAAGTCTGGTCAGTGGCGCAGGAGGGCTAAGCCAGGCTCCCTGCCTGCCCTGGCTCCACATTGCTCCAGAAAGCAGCTGGCATGTTCCTGCGGCTCCTAGGCGCAGGGGCAGCTAGGGAGGCTCTGCGCGCTGTCCCTGCTCTGAGCACTGGCTCTGCAGCTCCCATTGGCTGCGGTTCCCAGACAATGGGAGCTGTGGGGGCCGCACCTGTGGGTGTGGGCAGCACGCAGAGCCCCCTGGTCCCTCCACCCAGGAGCCTGACATGCCGGCCACTTCCGGGAGCCACCTGAGGTAAGCGCTGCCTGGCCGGAGCCTGCACCCCTGCATTCCCTCTCACACTCCAACCCCCTGCCCCAGGTTGGAACCCCCTCTTGCACTCCAAAACCCCCCTCATCCCGGCCCCACCCCACCCCAGAGGCCACACCCCCAGCCAGAGCCTGTACTCTCTCCCACACCCCACCTCCGTGCTCCAGCCCCAACTACCTTCCGCACCCAAACTCCCTCCTGGAGTCCGCACCCCCCGCCCTCCAGTCCCTCCCACACCCCAACTCCCTGCCCCAGCCCGGAGCACCCTCCTGTACCCCAAATCCCTCATCCCCAGCCCCACCCCAAAGCCCACATCCCCAGCCGGAGCCTTCCTAAACATTCCTTAGTGTTGGCATAGGAGGCTGTGTCTACTCAGCTTGATCAAGGACTGAACTAGCAGGTGTCTCAGGCTGAAGTGCATTGTCTAAGATAGCAGGATAGTTCACACTATGATAGGACCAGCCTTTACTGCTCTCCAAGAAAAGAAATAATGAGACGAGCCAGCAATATGTTGCAAAGCAGGAAAGGACTCTGCTCCATTAGGGCAAAATGGAATTCCTCCTGAAGTCAATAGGAATCATTTACATTTCATGGGGGCTAAATAGGGCCTTTTCACATTAGTGGTGAAATCATGACCACTCTGAAATCAATGACAAAACTCCCATTAACTTAAGCAGGCACCAGTTGTTTTGTGAAAGTGTGCCATGCAAAGAGTACCCAGAAAGGGCCTTTCCCTCCAAGTAGAACACCAGAGTTATTAACTGACCGGTTGATCACACACCTCATTTGGAACTGAAAGTACACAATCAGGCAGTAGCAGAGACACCCCCTCCTCCCCCACCCCCCAAAAAGCAAATACAGTGAAGTTTCAAAGCAGTATTAAATCAATGTTCAGTTGTAAACTTTTGAAAGAACAACCATAACATTTTGTTCAGAGTTATGAACATTTCAGAGTTACAAACAATCTCCATTCCCGAGGTGTTCGTAACTCTGAGGTTCTACTGTACGTTGTGCCATCTGATCTGCTACTTTTATGTAAAGGTTTGTTCACTGAAGAGAGTGGACAATACAGATGACAACTGGTGAAAATTCAAGAAAATTCTGCCCTGCATTTGGCAGTTAGGCCTTTTCTACACACTAAGGTTGTACCACCTGAACTACACCAGTACAGTTCAAGCTGTACAAGCCATAGTGTGGATGCAATTATATCAATATAAAGATGCCCTGTTCAGATATTCCTATACAGGAAGCGGAATAAGTTATGCTAGTAGAAAGCACTTTTCTATGGATAGAATGAGTCTACAGTAGGGGCTGTACCCATTTAACTATTAGAGTGCAAAAAAGCACATACCCCCCACAGCCAAAATAGTTAAACATGCATAGAAAATATGCATAGACCAACCCTTATTCTTATGAAGGGGCGTTTATATTATATTAAAAGATACAGAGTCAACTTGAAAGACACTAACATCTGAAAACATTGCATCACCTAAGATTACTGAGGCTACTTAGTGAGGAGGAAAATTCTCCATTCAGAGTTTTTGTGCATTTGATGGAATCTATAGTCCACTGACTAACAGAAAAGCCCCTTCATAAACAAACGGGAGCAGAAAAACCACTATACACATTTTTTAAAAAGGCCTTTTAAAAAAAAAATTCAGACAATACTATTTAAAAGGTGCTCTCATAAAAAGGATTTTTTTAAAAGATCAGTCACTTCGAATTAACATTTTAATCCACAGATCCAAATGCAAGTTAATGATTACAAAGGACCAGGCTACCGCCATTCCTCCCTCCTCCACAGTTATTTTTTTAAAATCATAGAATACTGCAATTGAAACATTCACAGGGAAAAATGAGTTTGTCACAGCATGGTATTGATGCCTGCTGGCAATGTGTTAAGACTTAACAGCATGTTTCCATGGTCTGTCCTTTGCTTTGCTCTCTTCCAGTACTTCTGTCCCCTCCTAATGAACAGCTTGGTAAGGATGTTCTTGATTTCAAAAGACTGTTGTATTCTCATGCCTGCCCCAAAACAGCCAAACAATATTATGTTGAAGGAAAAAAAGAACTGTTTTACCAATAATGAATGCCAGAAAAAATTTCTTTTGCGCAAGAAAAAAACAAAACCCTTGTAATTCATGAACTGAAGAAAAATCTGTATCATATGCAATGAGGACTGTGTGATCTTATATGGAGCCTGAAGAATGATCAAATGTCTTACAGCAAAATGCCAGGTCCTCCACTCAAGAGAAATGTAGGCTGGTAACAATGATCAAAAGAGCTTAACTCTGAAATGAACTAATTCACATGGGCAACTTGGGAGGAGGAGGGGCCTGTTAACATTGGGACATCTCACTGCAGTCCACTGTGGTTGATATGCTCCTTTTTCTAGCTAAGATGCTCTTCTTTGTAGGCTGGCTGACTTGTATAACACACAGTAGCCTTTGTATGGATGCCAGTGGGCACAGGTCCACCTACGGAGTTGGTGATGTTCTCTGACAGAGGAATTTCATTAACATTAATATGCACATCATTTATTGTTTTGCTATGGAATATCACATTGCTTATTATTTGTATTGTTGTGGCACAGAGGGGGCTCCAGTTATGGATCCCGGCCATGGATCACAGCTAGGCACTGTATAAATACATAAGAAAAATATGATCCCTGCCTCAAATAGCTGATAGGCCAATAAGTTCAGTGCAGTATGTGATACTCTTCAGTCTCCATGGTAAATTATTGTGATTTTGTTTTAGTAAACCAATTCTCCAGCTTTAGATTTAAGGCAAAATTCATTGTATTCTGATTTTTATATCCTCAGGCATATTTTGCATCTTTAAGAGTCAGTAAACTATCAGTTACATTCTCCTTAATTTGTACTTCCAGTTGGCTTCTAATTTAGTTGTCAACTTTCTTACAGCTAACTCATATTCAGTCTACACTTCCAAGAACTTTCAGCCTCAAAAAATGGACTTTTAAGGAATCTTTTTTCAAACTGAGCATTTTAAGTTGAACCACTGTATGAACTCTTGCAAGGGGAGTAAATACATTTCTAGTAAGATAGCAATGGACAAGATGGCAGGGGTAGGAGAATAGCCATAATCCAGATTTCCTGACAGTATCAAGTTTTACTTTTTCTGTCAGGCAATTAAAAAAAAAAAAAAAAGACCCACATCATATCTATACAGGGGCAGGTGCCAGAGGTGTTTCCTATTCTGAGTCATGGTCCAGGTTTTTATAATGTGCTCATCACTATGGTATCAGGATAGAGGTGGACCCAGTAGAGCTCATGCCACTTTCCCTCAAAATTCCTTAAACCGCTACTCCTGTAGGTATTTAATTCACCCTGTCAGCTGCTTTTCTCAGCATCTGATTCTTATCTGGGTGTCTTGAACTTGGGATATCAGAGCTATGGAATTCACCTAGGAGTACATAATTCTTTATCACTCAGCAGCACCCCTGCTGGAGTGGCACTTCCAACCAACCCTCAGGAGCTGAAAAGTGAACCAGACACTGGAATATTGAATCCATAAAGGTTTTATTGAGTTGTAATGAAAATAAAAGCAAGGTCAACTCAGAGCAGGGTCTTGCCACAGGATATAGAGCAGAAATGTCATACCACCACTTCCTGTTCTCCCTAATCTGATAATAAAAGTATTAGTTGTGCGGCTTTGCACAATGAGTAAAAAGATCATTAGATTTTCATTACTCCTCATGGTAGGTAGGTTTTGTTTCTGGACCTGTCAACTTTCTTAATTTTGGTGGCTGATTTACATAGAAGCACTGGTGAGTTGTGGTAAGCTGTGGAAAGTATGCTGTAAACTGTGTGCAAAACACCACGTTCCACATGTACAACTGATTCCTCAGATTTCTTTATATTACCTTCTCCCTCCCCTTGGTAGTACCAATCACTGAGAAAAACATTAAAAGACAGAAAAGTGTCAAGTTTTAGAAATAACCATTCCATGTTTTTTTAAAAAGTGTTTTTCCCCAAATTCTATTAATTATTTTTCTATACATTCTACTTCATTTACTCCTTTTTTTTTGTTTGAATTAGGAGGTTCTTTAGTGAACACAAGCAAAAAACCTCACAACACCTGTGTAGATGAGATCTGTGCTCTTACTAGTTAGCATGTTCAAGTTACTTAAATTTTGCATCTCACAACAGCCCCATGTAAGTATTCTCTCTACTTTAAAGATAGGGAAAAGTGACATGAAGAAGCACAGTGGCTGTCCAAAGACATAAACAAAGGGTCTGTCTACACTTCGAGCTGGCAATGTAATTCTAAGCTTGTGGAGACACACCGTGCTAGCTCAATGAGAGTTCGCATGCTTAAAACCAGAGAGGGTAGCCCCTGCCACTGCTCACATCACTGCAGCTACGTTCTATTTTTAAGTGCGCTAGCTCAATAAGAGGGAGCACTAGAATGGCTCCTTGAGCTGGGAATGACATCTCCAGGTGGAAGTGTAGACACATATCCAAAGAGTCAGAGCTGAGATTAGCATTAGGGACTTCCCAATTCTAATCCTGTACCTACACTATTCCTCTTTCTGATTCCGGGAGGGATGGAGGAAGGAAGGGATAGTTTATAAATATGAAACACTTCATGGTTTTTATCCATAAATCTCAAAGTGTATTATATCCACCAGCTGGAGAAACTGAACAGTAAAGTTCAACGACTTACCCTGGATCACACAGCAGGTCACATAACCAGTTTCCTGACTCCCACTCCTGTGCCTAGTCATTGGCCCACACTGTTCCACTTAGATCTTTCATCCCTGAAGAATCCTACCTCCGTTCTTCTCTGCTGTGATTCCCCACTCTGACCATCACAGAGCCTACCTTTAACACCAATCAACACAGCTCTTTCACTAGGCAGGTGTGGGTCACTGTTGGGAGAGAAAAGGCAAAGACAGAGCACACTGCCTCTCTTTAGCACTGTCTGAAGAAGAATAGAGCAGGACTTAGACACACACATTACAATTAGATTTTGAGTTGCTGATATACATTACAGCATTATACACATCAATAAGTGTTTTTAGCACAAACCACAGTGACACCTAGTGTGAAGGCCACGGTTGCAGACCTTTGTTATGGTCAGTACTGTCTTTAATGACATCCAATCACACTGAGTGGTTTTGTAGGCCCATGTGTAAACACTGAAATAAATAAATAGCAGCACAGTTCCAATAATGCATTATAAAGATCCACTCCTGAATTTTTTCCAATGTTATAAAATTAGGAATTTAATAAATTAAAACTTTTTTTTCATTCAGTAATCAGGAAATAATTCCATCTGTCAAACACACAGGTCCATTCTGTACCACAGAAAACCCCATTACCACAAAGTTCTGAAGCAATTCAGGGACAGCTTCAGATTTTACCATTTAATTGCTTGGGCTGTACTGAAATGCAGCCATTCAAACCTGCAGTTCACAGCTTAACTCAAAAGAACTTTGAATACCTTCATCAGGCATCAAGAGCTCTGACAGTTTTTCATTTCCACTATGTAAGTTCTCAGCTCAGAAGAGCTCAGTGTCCAGGTTTTATGGATCAGAACTAGAGTCAGCACCACCAACCAGGTCTTCATTGGGGAGAGGAAGAAAGCCAGAGTTCCATAGGTCCGTTGCAGGAAGTAACAGGAATAGATTTGCCAGGCCAGCAGGAGCAGCATGGTTAGGTGGATTGGCACAGCCAGGAAGTGCCTGACATGACGGATATGAGAGCAGAAGCTATGCCCCTGGCATCGTAGCAACAGGCACCAGCACAGGTAAGCCATCAAAGGTAAGTTAAAAAATATCATCTGGAAAGGAAAGCAGAAAGAAATGAGAAGTTAAATGTGTCAGGAATGTTATACTGAGCAAGTCAGACCATGGGAAGATACAGGAGGGCACAATAACTATCCCATGGACTGGTCTAGTAGCCAGCAATAGCGTTCCAGAGGGTATAATTCCTGGAGTTAGATTCTTCCACAGAGACTGTTCGTGACAGGGAATATTGGGAAGGCATTAAACTCAGACTGGTGAAAGTATGAGTTTATCTATTTAACAGTGAAACCTACTGACCAATTTGAAGGGTTTGCAAAAAATCTTAACCACTCAGTCCTCCTTGGCTGGAGCATGGCTCAAGTGTGATGCATTGCACCAAGAGGAAGTGGAAAATCCTTGCTTCCAACTGGTGTACAGAAGAGTCAAAGGAAAATTAAACAGAGGGAAGGAAAAGAAAGAAAAGGTTGAGAGAGAGACGCAGCATTGCTTTTCCTTTCTGCTCCCTCCCTAAGGCAGAGAAGAGGTAGCGTGAATTAATGATTGCTAACAGGAAGCCAAGATTTACTGATGATATTTAAGAAGGAAAACAAAGGAGCATCAATAAGTCAAAACTTCACAAGGGAGTGGGCAAAAATTGATAGAACTCCTCAATGAATGTTCCCCCTTTTAACATTTGGAGTTTTTTCTTGCCAGTTCTAAACCTTGTTCCTTCCTCCACTTTATCTGGCATGAATTATTTGGATGTGTTACGTGTGTTGAAATATCACCTCTATAATACAGCTAACTAACACTAAGGCAGTAGCAGCTACTCTACTAGATACCAGTTAAAACTGCATTCTGCGTCACATCCACTCTCCCTAGGACCCAGAAGTGTGCATACCCCCATGCACATTTCATCTGAAAATTTTAATCTGTTGTCTAGGATTCCTGTTGTCCAACTACACTTTGAAACAGAGCAACAGGTCCACTGGTCTTCCAAATGGAACCAGAAGCCTGTTGAAGGATTCTGTTTTCTTCTGTGGATGAAAGAGGCCAAGGAAGAGGAAGCTGAAGGGAAGAAAAAAGGACTGTAAATTAACCAATGGCCAAAGACTGAAAAAAAAATAGAATTTAAAAATTAAAAAGAAAGCAAATAAAGTTGAGTTTCTGGAAAAACACTTGGGTAGATGTTCTGTTGAGTTTTGTAGAGGGAAACCCATTCCTTTGCATACTATGCTGCCAAGCATATCTTTTCCATAGTGTTTTTAGTCCCTAAGAAGTTATGTTGTCAGAGGAGGGAAAGGTGAGCTTTCAAATGCTCTTCTAGAAATTCTAATGGCTAGCTGTTTCTGTGTCATGCATGAGTTTCAGCACTGACACACATTGAAAAAGAGATGCGGGAGTTTTAAGAGTCCCCCTTCGGCAAATACTTGAGGGCAAGGGCAGGGGGACAAAATTGGGGGTCTGGTGTGACAATTTCTAGGACTCTGATACTGTAAAGGGAAAGGGAGGAAGGAAAATACTTAACTCTAATGAAAGAAATCCTACCTCACACCTGAAGCATAGAAATTTTTTTTTCTAATGATCAGGAAAGGAGGAGCAGCACTGATATAATTAGCTAAACAAACCAACTAGGAAACAATGAACCTTGTTGGCAAAATAGAGGAAATAAGAGCACCAACACATTAAGGATGTTTTCCTAAAAGATACGCTCTAGGAATTATTTTGGGGAAGTTCTATGGCCTGTGTTAAAAAGCCTTCTATCTATCCTTAATCTGACATCCAGGTTATAATGCCACCTCTCCTGCAGTATCTCAAATGGCCTCCATATTTGTCAGGCAGAAAGCTCCAGGCTTAGCTCACATTTTTAACTCTTTGACTCCAGGACAACAGATTTCCTGACAGATATCACACTGTCAATAAAGATATGCCCTATAAAACACCTATGTTGAATTGGCTATACAGACAAAGAACAGAAACTACTAAACGTGCTCCATTTAACCTACCAAATTCCACTTAAACTGTGGTCTCAGTTTGAAAGATCAGAGTCTTGACCACCATATCGTCACTTCTCCCATTTGCCACAACCCTCCTCCTCCACTATTTCTAAAATTCAAAGATCTTGAACAAATCTCACAGTCTAAAGCAGCTTGCCAATGTTCATATCTAAATTCTCACCTGTAAAATTCCAACCACGAATGTCAAGCTGCCTTGCAGGAAATGTCCACCAACAATTACCCCAAAGGAAAAACAGATGCCCATCTGGCCATCTATCACCTCGCCAATAAACCAAGGTCCTGTAGGGGAGGAAATAATTTCAATAGCAATAGTAAATACAATAAGAGATGACTTACTCCACCAGCCCAAAGCATGAGCTAATATTAGGAAAACTACTTGTTTGTCTAGTGAATCACTTTAGAATAAACACCATGTATTGAGCCTGATAAACATTCCTGAGTGAAACTAACAAAGCATAGTGCATCAACTGATGCCACCTGACACCCTGCAATGAAAATATTTTTATATAAATCTAATCTCTAACAATTCTGATACCACACAGAACATTTTGCTGCAGGTAGAAATGGTGTATCCATAGAAACTATCCTTCTGAAACACAGATCTTTCACCAGGGTTACAGTGTGTTTATGCACTAGTCTTTCACATCTTGATTTAAATCTGGCTTGGGTTACAAATGAAAGTGAGCTTGGCACACTCAGTTTTAGTGGATGTTTATCTGTGTTACAAAAGTCACCATATAATTTGGTACCATGTTCTTAGGGAAAGACCAGACTCAGTAAGCAGGGTGTTTTGAGGTCAAAGCTGAGGTGCCTTCGTAAGCTATAATGTGAAATAGACATGCCATATGCTCACACTTTGCCAAGCCATTTATTATTTAAAAGAATAAGTGAGCCCTGAGTTAAACAAAGTGAATTTGTTTTAAATGTTCACAGAATAATTTTAGACTACAAAGTCATGACATTCTAAGTTTGGAATATATTGTACAAGAATTTTTAAAGTCACAACACAACTTTGTAATCCACCTAACTTCTTTATTTTATATATAATCTAAAGTTTTTATTGAGAAACCTCTGAACACCTCTGCACATTTTAAAAATTACAGTTTACATCCTCTAGTATTCTAAGCTACATACCCAGAGCTGTATACAAACTCAGTATCAGAACAGAGTAATAGAAGGTGTTTGTTTTGCTCAAGACGTGAAGTGAAAAGGAGGTCAGCATTACTAATCCTGGGGGTCCTGAATGAAGGAAGCAGTTGAGAAAAATTATTAATTCGGAGCATAAAGGATACATATAAAATGTGTCTGTTTAAAACAAATCTACACATTGTTTAAACAGAATATATAAAATAAGAAAAATAAATTAACAGAATATTGAGTAAGTTTTGAGCACCAACACAACAGAATAAACAGGCAGCTTCTCTAAGAACATAAGAATGATCATAGTGGGTTGGACCAATGGTCCAGCTAGCCCAGTATCCTGTCTTCTGACAGTGGTCAGTGCCAGATGCTTCAGATGGAATGAACAGAACAGGCAATTATGAGTGATCCATCTCTTGTCATCCAGTCTCAGCTTCTGGCAGTTGGAGGTTTAGGAACACCAGGAGCATGTGGTTGTTGTCCCCATCCTGGCTAATAACTATTGGTGGACCTATTCTTCATTAATTTATCTAATTCTTTTTTGAATCCAGTTATATTTTTGGCCTTCACAATATACCCTGGCAATTAGCTCCACAGCTTAACTATACATTGTGTGAAGAAATACTTCCTTTTCATTGTTTTAAACCTGCCGCCTATTAATATCAACAGGTAACCCCTTGTTCTTGTGTTATGTGAAGGTGTAAATAACACTTCCCTAATCACTTTCTCCATACAATCCATGATTTTACAGACCTCTATCATATCCCCCCCTTCAGTCATATGGACCATTCATTTGTACCCTTTGTTTCCTATCTTTTAACCAGTTACTGATCCATGAGAGGACTTTCCCTCTTATCCCATTACTGCTTAGTTTGCTTAGGAGCCTGTGATGAGGGACCTTGTCAAAGGCTTTCTGAAAGTCCAAGAACTTTATATCAATTGGATCACCTTTGTTCATATGCTTGTTGACCCCCTCGAAGAATTCTAATAGATTGGTGAGGCATGATTTCCCTTTATAAAAGCCATATTGACTCTTCCCCCAACGTATTGTGTTTATCTGTGTGTCTGATAATTCTGTTCTTTACTGTAGTTTCAACCAATTTGCCTGGTCCTGAAGTTAGGTTCACTGGCCTGTAATTGCCAGAATCGCCTCTAAAGCCTATTTAAAAAAATCGGCATTACATTAGCTATCCTCCAGTCATCTGTGCAGAGGCTGATTTAAGTGACAGATTACATACCAGGTAGTAGTTCCCCAATTTCACATACGAGTTCCTTCAGAACTCTTGGGTGAATACCATCTGGTCCTGGACTTATTACTGTTAGTTTATTACTTTGTTCTAAAACAGGTGGGCAAACTACGGCCCGCGGGCTGGATCCGGCCTGCCAGACGTTTTAATCCCACCCTTGAGCTCCCGCTGGGGAGCGGATCTGGGGCTTGCCCCACTCTGATATGCCAGCCGGAGAGCAGGGTCGGGGGCCGCACCACACGGCTCCCAGAAACAGCAGCATGTCCCCCCTCCAGCTCCTATGCGTAGGGGCAGTCAGCTGGCTCTGCTCTGCACGCTGCCCCCATCCCAAGTGCCGTCCCTGCAGCTCCCATTGGCCGGGAACCACACCCAATGGGAGCTGCGGGGGCGGCACCTGCGGACGGGGCAGCACGCAAAGCCCCCTGGCCGCGCCTCCGCGTAGGAGCTAGAGGGGGGACATGCCGCTGCTTCCAGGAGCCGCTTGAGGTAAGTGCCGCCCAGAGCCTGCACCCCTCTCCTGGGGTCATGTAGTAATTTTTATTGTCAGAAGGGGATCGTGGTGCAATGAAGTTTGAGAATCCCTTGACTAGACCATATTTTATTTGACATATCAGAGGTTCTTTCAGCCCTCTTGGAAACAAAATGGCAGCTTCAAGGGACTGAATCAAGCTGAGAGGCGCTACATGCAAAGCTTGCACAGTGAACAGTAGTATAATTATTATTAGGGTTTTTTTTTTTTTGCTGTCTTGATGGCACAGGATAAAATAGTGAATAGAGAGTGGGAAAAAATCAAAATCCTCTTAAAAAATACAGACAAAACACTGGCTCTTACCTTTGAGTGTTGGCTTTCTAAGGTACCTGAAAATAAGAAGCAAGGTGATCTGAACCAGAACAGTCAGCCCAAACAGTATTCGAGCCTGAAAACAAGCACAATTATTCCAATAAATCAAAACTTTAAATGGTAGCTATCTTCTTAGTACAGCTGTGTGAAAGTGAGAAAAATAAATGGTTTAATTAAAACAGGTATTTTGAGATTCCTGGTGCCATCACATTTAAAAGTAACAATGAGACTTCAGAAACAGGGGAACTTGAGAAAAGTCAGTAAATTCAGGTTAGTTCTGGTTTCTATCAGAAATACTTTCATAGTGAAACAACACTGACTGTGGTAATACATTTATAATAATTTGCAAATTAGTACAGCAGTTGTAAGAACTACCAGTAATTAAGTTTCCGTATCAAAGCAAAATGGAAGAGGAATTTTGCAGTCAGTTTCATTGGGTTTCCAAGCTATTGGTATCACACACATGCCTTGCTTTCATCAATAAACACAAAAATCAAAATTAAATTAAAATATACTTCACATAGGAAGACACTTATCACCATATACATTTTCAGATTGCTGTGCTGATTAAAACTACAGTTTTCTTTTAAGTGACTATGGTGAACATCAGAGTTACAAATTTAGAGAACTAATATCAGAGTTTTGAGAAAGTCACAGGTGCAACATAACGCTTCCTTCATACAATTCTATTAATACACATTAATTATAAGATTCCATCCTCCTGTTTATTCCAGTTCTGGTCCTTTGTAAGGATGAAATCCTGTACCTATTGAAATCAATGGGATTTTCTACTTTAATGGGCCCAGGATTTCACGTTTGGTCTTTAGCTTTGCTAAAGCCAAGCACAACATGAGCAGATGATGTACAAGTTCTTCCTATAATCCTGTTAGTGCACCTCTGTAGTAATCTATTTTCACTACTCTTCTTTAAATTTAGTTTGGCCTTCACTTTTATGCACTTGGTGGCTTCATTTTTGTATAACCGCTCCTACAAAATACATACCTAATTCATGCACAAAACATGCATGTGTGCAAAATGGACAGCTGTGGATGCAAATGTGAGGGTTTTTTGCATGTCTAAGCAGTGCATGTTCGTCTCTGATTGGTGCAACTTGGGAACTGAAGTCTGAAAAGATCTGTGAAGGTTCTTATATGGCCCCATCACTGTAATATCTGACCAACTCAAACATTAAATAATTTATTCTCAACGTGAGGTAGAAAAATGTCTCCGAAAGTCTCTAGAGGAAGAAAGCACGTATGACAGCTATTTTGGCTGAAAGCACCCACCAGGATGTAGTGGTCTGTAAGGAGAATGAGAGATGACAAGAAGCCAAATCTAAGAGAGAGGTTTTCATTCACAGCAAATGTATGACCTTGAGTGCTGCTCTTCCCAATGGCATCCTGGTTGGGAATAAAACAGAGAAGTAATCAGATGTAAATTGTGCCAAACAAGTGTCTTTCAAACCACTTTCCAGAATAATTCAAAATTTCAGGTTAAGGCTCCTGGCTAGGATCGCTAACTTCTTTGGAAAGATCTGATTAGTCTGCACGCAGATTGCTGTACTAAATACATATTATTGCACAGGTATATTCTTTTTAGGTGAATTATGACAATATAGTTTTATGTTGCAAGTAAATGTTTGGCCCTGAGTTTATAATCAGGAACTGTTGCATGGGAAAGGGACCCTTTCAGAGACTCAGCAACTTGTGGAAGGGGGCTACCTTCAGCCATCAGTTTTTGGTTTTTGCACACTCAACTCTGAAGACCCTCACCTCTGAAACAAGTCTGGGAGCCATGTTGTGTTCCATTTTTGGTATTTTCTTTAACTAAATTGTAATTGCTGCACTCTCAACTATAAACCAGAGTATGGTAATGCATTTTCTTCCCACTACTGCTAGTATATTTATTCAACATAATTCCATGAGTTTTGTTTGTACATTTGTAGCACTGAGAACCTGTCTCCCAGGACATAATAAATAGGATATTTATCAAATTGTCAGGAGTATGTAGTATGTTTTATATTATAAGTGTGATCACAAAGATTTAAACTTTGAACAGTCCCATAAACTTGTGAATATTAAATATTAGACAAATTAGAAAAAATTATGAGTATTCACATTTTCTCCAGGTAAATAATCAGAGTTAAAACCTGACCCCTCTGCTCCTCCACTGGGATATTAGCTTTTCAGAGTATTCAGTTACTGGATGTGTTAGTGATGTATGACTGGAGAGGACTGGAAGTTCATTTTTATACAGCCCCATCCTATTAAAATGGTGGTAAATGCATATATTCGCACACTGTACTACTGGTAGAGAGCCAGTCCCACTCAACCCTACTTACATGTTATCTCGTTTTTGTGCTGCTGCATGTGTGTGATGGGGCACACAGGTCCCACACTGGCAAGGAGGAGGGTAAATGAAGGCTTGACGACCCACTTGGCCCCACCCAACTACACTTGCAGCAGATATCAGCTGTGGAGGTGGGAGTTAAAAGGAGAAGGTCCAGCTCAGTTCACAACTGGCCAGGAAGAATAGAGTTTGGCTTGTCCCATACTGAGGGAAGCTTGGTTTCAGCCAAGAGTCCGAGGCAGCTTGCTGCCTGGGCGAGTCTCCTGGTTGATGAGACAACAAGGCCCACGGAGACTGATCAAAAGGACAGAGTGCATGAAGACAAATCCTGCGTAGAAGGGTGAGGTGCTGCTGACGACTCATTGGGTGGTTTTGAGTTTGTAGCATTTCTTTATTTTTGGATGCAAGTATTGTGGAAAGGGAGAGGCTCAAGTGTGTTTGTCTTAGTTGAAGGGCTAAAGCACCATTGCAGTGGACGTCATGAGAGATGGCAACCAACTGTTGGAGATCCTGTGACAGAGTGAGTAGTGCCCTATAGAGCCACAAGGGGGCACAGTGGAAATGACCCCTGTAACAATGGTAGTTTTCCCGCTTCATTTGAGAAGAATCAGTTCTGAAATGTTAATGCTTTCTTTAGGAAGAAAAAATAAAAGGTTAAGAACAAGCTAGGATGCCCAACATTAACAGTACAGCAAGTTGACTACAGAAAAGCCTTACTGTCCTTATCTTGCTGTGTTACAAAGAGAGAAAGTTACATATATGGATGAGTACACTTACCCAAACCATTACAATTTCAGAATCTGAAGTATGACTCCCTTAAAGAAGAGAGTTTTTTGCCCTACAGAAATGCTGTCTGGCTAGGCTATGCATGGTCATGGTGAGACAGAAATTGACTTTCTCAATACTATTGATTTCTATGCATAAACGTATACAAAGATGGAAGAGTTTGCTCAGTTTCTATTAGAGCTTCTTAAAGGCACAGTACTAAACTACAGCTGCCAAAAGGAGAACTGTTCCTCACAATGTTATATTCAAACAACATAATGTTAATAACGATTTGGTGTTCTGTGATATAAAAAGCGTGTTAGGTGTTAGCCTTTGACAAATGTTTAGATCAATTCCAAACAAACAAACAATTTACTACAACTTCCTCTCCAAGCCCTCCAGATTTGGATCCTTGCCCTTAGTAGGCAAGGAACTGCCTCTTTCTTAACTGTCTAAAAATTTTCTTGAAGAAACATCACATTAACATACACCTCTATCTCGATATAACGCTGTCCTTGGGAGCCAAAAAATCTGACCGCGTTATAGGTGAAACTGCATTATATCGAACTTGCTTTGATCCACTGGAGTGTGCAGCCCTGCCCCCCCGGAGCACTGCTTTACTGCGTTATATCCGAATTCGTGTTATATCGGGTCGCGTTATATTGGGGTAGAGGTGTATTTCTGGTCTATGTCAGAGTGCCCCTCTTTTGAGGCAAACTTAAAATAGCACTTACTTGTTATTTGAAAAACTTTGTTTACCAATGATCTGATCTCCCCTTGTATCTGACATCAATACATTTTCAGTTTGAAGTGTAAATCCTTTTGTACATACCCTTAAATAAAGTCTCAATATTAGGGATTCAGACTTTTTCACTGAATAAATCTGATTTCCATTTCTGCTGCCTGGCAGGCAAAACTGGAATGTATGAATATTTATTTAAACTAAACTCATCCCTACTTACATGATGCAGTACGTTGATAGTCTAGGACAGTGGTTCTCAACCAATGTATCACTGTGGGCTGCAAATGCGGCCCACAAAGTGTTACCTGGGCCGCAGGTTGAGAACCACAGTGCCCAGCACCTAACTCCTCATCCCCTCTGCCCCCACAAATCCCTATGGCTAGCGCCCTCCACCCAGAGACCCCAACACAGAGTGGGGCCAGGAGCAGAGAGCCGGGCATGGGGCAGGAACCCCAACCCCAGACCCAACCCTGGACCCTGCAATGCGGGGCCTGGGGTCAGTCCGGACCCTACTGCAACCCTGGAGCTCGCTGCGTGGGGCTGGGTGGCAGCTTGGACCCCAGACCCCGCTGGGTGGGGCCAGGCAACACCTGGCAGCCAGGAACCTGCCATATGGGGCTAGGCGGCAGCCAGCTCCCGGGACCCTGGACTCCGCCGTGCAAGACCAGGCAGCAGCCAGGACCCCGGACCTCGCTGTACAGGGCCGGGCAGCAGCCAGCAGCCCAGAGTCCGACGTGTGGGGCTGAGCAGCATCTGACAACCCGGACCCCGCTGCACAGAGCTGGGGGCAGCAGGCAGCCCGGACCCAGGAGCCTGCTGTGTGGAGCCGGGAACCAACAGCCTGTAGCACACAGCTGAGCTGGGCCGCAGCTGTGTGCTAATTGGGATGCATGTGGCCCGTAGGCTGAGAACCGCTGGCCTAGGCATTATAGGTTAAAGTAATGAATGCCAGTAGACAGCTCACCTGGACAGTTACATCTATGTGATGTAACCCTTCACTATAGTTTTGAGGGTTCCACTTCAGTACGTAGAGAGGACCAGACACATGATGAGCATCCCCCAAATGAACTCCATCAATACTGACCTTCACAGAGGTGATGAAAGAAGGAGAGAAGACCAAAATTCTAAGAAGTAAACACAAACAGGTTCATCATGAGATTTGCAGGAAGGTTTGTTATTACCCTTTGGAGACAAGTCATTAGGTTATACTTCCTAATATCTAAAAGTTCAAAGGATTAAAAAAGGGAAGAGCTGGAGTTATTGTGGGTAATCCTTGAGATATTAGATCCTGGCTGTAATTTACATAAGAGGTGGGACACCCTCCCTAGCTATACCCCTAATCATCCTCATCAACTTACTAGGAGCCAAGAGTGAAAAGGAATGTGGCAACCCTCTCCCAAAAAAGTGGGAACAGTCTAGGAGGAGTTTTTCTGACTAGAGAAAAGAAAATCTTAACAAAACCGTTAATACACATGGTATATGTAGTTCTGCTGAATCTATATATGACATCAATTCACATGATCTTCTCAAATATCTTTTTACTGAAATGAAAATGTAATCAAAGTCTGTATTGGTGACTTACTGGTAGCACAATGCCATGCAAGAGATTCAAGTGCAATTCTCAGCCTGGATTTCTGACTCTCTATATTGGCACCCCCAAGGAGAGAGGCTGTGAAAAGGAGGCTTTTTTTATAGTATTCAACTCTGTCTACAATCTACCTTTGCCAAGGTCAGATGGTGCAAAACTGGACTGTAGAATTGATAAAATTATAGTATCCTCAGGATCCTAACTGAAACAGACTTAGCTAGACCACATAAAAGCAAAGGGGATCCATTTATGTCAAATATTTCATACCACAATTGGCAGACATGGGCAGACACGCACGTGCACACACATGCATAGAGATTTTGCTGACATTTGTCAGTCCTTTTTTAAAGTTCTTTTTATTTTTTTTTCCCCAGCAGGAGTAGAATAATTTGGTTTATATAGCTCAATTTTATGAGAAACATTCATACCCAAGTAAACAAGAGAAGGCAATTTTAATTGTTTTCCCTTCAGTACTGTTGCCAGTTCAATTAAAGTGTCACAGTTTGCTTTTTCCCCCCATGGTAATTTTGTACCCTAAAACCTTTCCAAGTTCTTTCACTTCTGATAATGCAATAGGCAAAGTTGAGCAGGGCTCCCTCAAATGAAGCAGGCTATCATGCACATATGGTGAAATATAGCTGTGTTTTCCACCAGTTAAAATACGAGGTATTGCTGGGATGAAACTGAATTAGTTGGATGAAAGGTTCTAACAGGATCAGCTAATTGGAGGGGGGCAGGAATGGACAGCTTTGCCTGGGCACTCCTTCCTAACCGAAGAGGGCAACACATTTCTGTATGTTCTAATTTTACCCATACATGATTTAAATAAAGAGCCAAATTCAAATATTTTAGTGCTTTTAAGAGGAAACCCCACTCCACCCTATCAAAGGTCCTGGAGTCCAAACTTCAGATAGCTCTTCTTGTTGACTGAGTGCTCAGTTTTATTTAGCCTACGAATACTGACTACAATTCCTTTCCGCTACAAAGCCTGCTTAAGTTCAATGTACAAGTTAATACTTCCTCAAGTGTTAAGACTATAATTTTCATGCAAATGTCAGAATCCTGATTCAACATGGAGATTGTTCCTCAAGATGCACATCTCACTGGATCTCTATTTTGTTTTTAAAATACAGATTGTAGACAAAGTTAACTGTTGAGAAGAGATTTCTTCCTTAATGATCTAGCTGAAAGTTTTCATAAGATTGTAGTGATTTTGGCAAGTAAGCACTTGTAAAATTCTGTAAAACTATCTGTTTCAAGTGCTTTCACTAAATTAAGATGAAATACAGCTTTGGAAACTTCAGCAGGTATAAGACCTTTTCATAGTTCTTATTTCTTTTCCTTTGTAAGTTTACCTTTTGCGAGTTATTTTATATCTGTTGTTGATTCTTGGGATTCAGATGTGTAATAAGACTTAAAACATTATCATACACTGCAGACTCATTTTTTATGGATCTGGTAACTCCCCCAATTCATCCAACAGCTCATTAGTTGTATTTAGAGTTTCTTTCTTAAATTACTAAATGATTTTATTCCCTCAATCAAATTCTCTTGCTTTATTAAACTGTAATGTGTTCTTCTGCCATTTCAAGGTTAATTTTCCTATATTCTTGCATAATATAAAGTTATAAACATTCCCATCTGTGTGTGTGCATGAATGCGCATGAGCATGCCCCAAGAAACCCTTAATGCCACCTGGCAAGGGGGTTACAGGAATGTCCTGATTCTGGTACATACATTCTTGTTCACCAAAGAATGTCATGTGAGGTGTCAAATGAAAGCCAGGGTCTCACTGGACATTAATATCATTGTGAAATGTATGTACAGATACTATGCAAAGATACTATGTTTTAAAGTCTGTATTAAGGCAGAGTTGACAAACAGGTTTTCTGTCAGGCAAGAGTTGTTTATTCACTTCTCTCTCTGTTGAGATGTAAATTAAGCATTGTAAACTAACACAATGAATGTCTATTTACATATAAAGTCAAAAGGGAGGTGTGAAATCAACAGGGAAGCAGCACATAGGAAAAATAATCCATGGATGGTTATTCTGACTCTGAGAACAGGAAATATAAGTAGATGACACCTCTTTATCTTGCACCTAAGTAAGTAAGTATTGATAACATTTATGAAAACAGGATCTCAGCCAACCTTGGTTGAAATGATGCAGAGAACTTGGCAGGTGAGGTAAACTTCTTTAGACAGGAGGTTAGCTTGTTAAATTTAGTCTCTAGAAAGCATGTTATAATTTTGTTTTATATGTAACCTTTGGTTTCCATTATCCTTACTCAATACCTCTTGAATCTTTGGTAATAAATGTATCCTTGTTTTCACTATAGCTATATCTCAGTGCTGTGATATTTAGCAAGGTGCTGATCCTGAGTTGATTCATACAACCTGGTGTGTACACTGTTCCCTTGGGGATAGCAGACCTGGTATTCCTATGAGTGTTCAGTAGATAAGGGAGGAACGCTTCAAAGGAGCTCGAGGACTGGGGTACACCTATTGTTAACCTGCAAGGCAGAATAAGGGCTGGCATACCCCAGAGGAGAGTGCTTGGGTGGCTAACAGACTGGTGGTGTCAGAGAGTTGACACCAAGTTAAACACAAGCAAGTCTCCCTCATGTGAGAGGCAGGGGATGATAACAAGGTGACTCTCAGTCCTGGGTACCCCGAGAACCATCTATGTGTGTATGTGTGTAGTAACTGGCAATTAGAGATTAAACCATTTATTTCCCCCCTGCCTTTTTTTTTTTTTTTTTTTTTTTTTTTTTGCATTCCCAAGAGGAAGCAGCAACAGGGTGTACCGGATCCCCACGAGAAGGTCTCATCGCTGCCCTCCTTTTAATTTCTAAAAAGGCTTCCAGGAAAGTAGATACTGAGCCATATCCCCTCCCATATGGGGTGAGCACACTCTCTCAGGGAACAGCTTATGAAGGTACTTACTCCCCTCAGGAGCCCCAGATACATCATCATTTTATAACTACGGATGTTTTAAGAGAATTGTCTGTCTGTGGAGGGAGTTGGAAAGGGCATGCCCAGGAGAACGGGAGTAATCAGGAAACAAACTGTATTATTCAGTATTCTTATAAATCCAGCCATATTAACAATTTAAAGGTAAATAAAAATAGAAATAAGTAGTAGAGGTTTAAAAATACAAAATATGGAAATAGGCAGAGGTGGAGGGTTTTTTTATTATATAAAAATATTGAAAATAGGCAGATGCAGGCTAAAAAAACCTGATGAAAGCAGAGGCATAAAACACACAGACAAACACTTAGATGAATATAAGCAAACATAAAAACTGAAATTGGTAGATGCAGTGGTATACTGAGAGATTAACAACTATTATCAAGGACTGATTATGGGCCTAGTTCTGCCTGCTTTGATCACACAAATAGTCCCATCAGCTTCAGTGGAAACACTTGCATGAGTAAAGCAAATGTAATGTGGCTCTATATAGCCTGCTTTTATCATACAATAACCTTCTAGAGAATTGGATTTGGAGAGGAATGAACATATGTTAACTTAAGATACATCTACACTGCAAAAAAAAAAAAAAAAAAAAAAAATAACAATACCCATGGCAGCAAATCTCAGAGCCCATGTCAACTGACTCAGGCTCATGGGGCTTGCATTACAGGGCTAAAAATAGTAGTGTAGACGTTCCCGCTCAGGCTGGAGCCCAGGCTCTGAGACTTTCCTCCCTCCACCAGGTTTCAGAACCATCCACACTGCTATTTCTAGCCTTGTAGCATGAGCCCAAGTCAAGTGACCTGAACTCTGAGGCTTGCAATGGGTTGGTTGGTTGGTTGGTTTTTTGCAGTGTAGACATACCCATATAAACACATCTACATTGATTTAGTCACAGAGAAATACCCAATTGTAAAAGAACTTGTTGAAAGTTTCAAGAGATCCCAGGATACCTGATGTGGGTGGAGTGAAGAATTTTCACTAGTGGTTCATGAGTAGAGCTGCTATAAAGTAACGATTTGGGGTTGGTGATGAGAACAGCTGGCCACTCCTCAAAGTTCAGATCTGCAAAGCTAAGGAGGTCATGATCAAATGCAAGGATCCGGTACCTGATGATAAGAGGTTAAAACAAGACAATTTTGTTAATGTGGGCTATTGCAAGGGCAGAGAATTCACAAATTGCCCCAAAGCTTTTAAACAAGACTGACGCATTTATTTTCCTAATTTTGTGTGTGTGTGTGTGTGTGTGTGTGTGTGTGGCAGGTGATACAGTTTTTAGACTAAGACTTTCAAATTCATTTTACTTATTATGGAAGCGCCATGTGCAGTCCCATAGTTAAGACTGAGTTGAGTTTTGACCTTGTAGCAGGCATTCAACTATTTTGTTATCTATGAAGAATTATTATTATTAATTATTTGTGTTACCATAGTACTTAGAGCTCCAGTCATGGACAAGGACCCCATTGTGCTAGGCGCTGTACAACCACACTTATCCTCCCTAAAAATCACAGCATTTACTTTTTGAGCACAGAATGAATTTTCTGATAATTTACAAATCAAATGGGTTAGTTTAGGAATTAACAATTAAAATGGGTCCTTTTGAGATATTTACATCCCATATCACACAGTTTCTGTCTCAAAAATTATCTTAATAATAGGCTAAGGTGGATGCTTCACACTTCCGTTATAGTTAAAACTCACTGAAATTTTGTGCATAGGCTACCTGTGAAGACTTAAAAAAACCCCACATGATTAATGTTCATTTCTCCACCCTCCCCGATCTCCCATTCTTCATAATTGAAAGTTTCCTCTTCAGCAGGATCTGACAAACTATGTTCTACTACAGAAAATTCTATGTAAAACTGCCCCCCTTTCAAAACAATTGCCATCTCCTGTTGCTCTCAATGGGACTGAGGTCATAACTTGCCCGCAATTAGATGCCCTTCTGAAATGGTCAAGGCTGCTCATGAGGATGGCTGCTGGCTTCACTCTCACTGGGAACAATGGGAGGTGGTGGCCATTTTGAAAGAGGCCACCTTTCATTTTAACAAAACAATGAGGGTAAGAACTAAAAAGAGAAAATCCAATGTGTTTTTAAAAGTTAGTTTAAATCTAATCTGAGACCAAAAATACTAACAAGCTTTAATTATATTGTTATTGCATGGTGTCACTACTTGACAAAGTTAAGGTTGCTTGGGTACCATAACTGTGCATTTCCACACCTCAACATATTCAGATTTCATTTAAAATTAACCTGATCTCTGAATTGTCTCAGTTTTATAATGATTGGGTGTTGGAATAATTACAACATCCCTGCATGACAAGGTGTGCATCCCACACCATCCCTGATGTGGGCCCTCATTAACCCTAAGGCCAATTAAGTTAGCTGGCGTCACAAGCGAGAGGGAGGGCCAGGGTTAATTTAAGAGTGAAACCCAGCTGGAGAAGGACTGGGACAAGACTATAAAGCCAGGTGGCTGAAAGCATAAGGGGGCTGCAGGGGAAGGGTCTCCAGTCACTCCCTGGGATGAGTGAGGTCATCAAGGACAAGAAGAAAGTCCAGGGAGAGAGTAAACCCTGAGATCCTGTCCTGGAGTAAGGAGTCTAGCAAGAGGCTAGGAGGGGGTGAAGTAGCCACGGGAAGTAGAGTAGACTCCCGTGGTAAACCCAGAACCAGGCAAGGGAAGTGAGAAAAGCTGGGTAGTAAGGACCCCAGGGAAACACCAACAGGGATGGGGATTGAGCAGACCTGGATTGTTGTGTATAGGGTCCCTGGGCGAGAACCTGGTGTAGTAGGTGGGCCCAGATTCCCCTGCTAGCCACTGGTATAGTGGCAAAGAGCCCCAAGCAGGGACTGAACACATCCAGAAAAGGCATTTGGACAGTGGTCCTGTTGGACTTTGTAACCCTGGAAGGGGTGGACTGAATGGGGACCTGGCTGGAGGGCCAAGTTACCAGAAGAGTAAGTACTGTAGAGAGAACAGAAGGGGGCACCCCATGCTCAGGAGCACTAGCAGTGAGTGGGAATCCTGTTACACCTTGTAATATGTTTTACCCTCAATTACTTATATTTAATTTGAATTGTAACACTGTCTTAACATAGTTTTTATTTGGGATTTTAATCCAGATTTGACTCTCAGACTCCAGAGATTAAAAGGATAGCATGCCAACCCACTAGATCACATGGATTCCTTGCAACATCTACCACATTTCAGTCTATTGATGCTATATTTATCAGACTATTTTTGTTTTTGAAGCATGTGAACAGAATAGAGCTGATGCAAAGCAATGACATTTTAAAATACTAATACTGATGTTTTAATTACAGCTCATGTAGCAATTTGTTGATGAACACACAGATATACACTATTTAGATTTCCTGTATTCCGTTTCTAAATATACAAAATAAGGGAAATACAGTGAAGAAAAATGTTTCTTTGACATAATGTATTATAATTATTTCAAACTGTTAGCATAGGGGGAAAATTCCCAGTGTTACATATGAAGGTATTTTTCATAATCATTAATGGTAGGAGCTAATGCAACAGGGACATCATGTCTGCTGACCTCTCCACAAAAAATAAAAAGAAAGGGTCACCACTTCACCAGGTAGTGTCTGTGTATAACATTTGCTTTTTCACTGGGGGTTTACTTACTTCCTATTTTCCATCCAGTCTCCCAGCTCCAGTTCCAGAGTGCCCTGAGGGTGCCGACTATGCAGGACTGGCATCAGTCCACCCAATGTATGGAGGTGCCCACACAAATAGGCTGTGGCAGAGCTAGTCAAAAACAATATGATTATTATTTTACTGGGAAGAAAATGCCACCTTAGGATAGCTGATTGTTGAAGTGGGGTAATGCTGGAAATATGCAGAAAGAGAAAAGAGATCTTACCTCATTACCATTCGTACTCCCGAGGATGAGGAGATGATTGTTGAAGTGGGGTAATGGCCAAACCAGATGGTTTGGTTGCTATGATGACTTTCTGTGGCCAAGGAAGACAGCTCTTCCATTTGACTCTGAAATGGCAGACAAATTGAAAATGCGTTTCATTAGCATTCAGGCTATTTGGATCCAAGAATCAAATAACAAACACCACAAATCACCCTTTAAACTATAAAGAGTACTTTTTAAAATTCCTATAGAATCATGGGCATAAATGGAACTTTCAGAACTGCTGTCAATATCCCCCAATTCAAACAAAATAAAAAGATCAGACATTGGAAAAAATAAAGCTACATAGCAGTCAAAGTATTCCTTTTACTTGAGCAGTGGCAAAAGCAGCATAAAGATCTGCATGAAATTCCCCCCCCCCCCATGGTTTTTTTTGCCCATTTTAGCTTCAGCGTAAAGAAGGCATGCAAGTTGAGAGAGGTGACAGAAGTCCTGGGGAATGCACTAAAATGATGACAGTCCGTCCTGGAGAGCAGGGTGGATTTGATTTAAATCATGATTTAGTCAGGAAGACTCGATTTAATCATGGATTTCTACATAAAAGTGCATTCTTGTTGGTTGTTATAACCTTAATACATATTCTACACAGGTAGAGGAACTACATTAAAACATTCCCAAACTGGGTCTCTTTTAGGTCCTGCTGCCATTATAGGTTTTCCCTTCTAGTGAGAGAATGGTATGGTAGATCTCAAATCCATGAAGGCTACACTCAGAAAGACCTCAAAACTTCTGGAATATGCTGCTCAAGCAGTTTCACTTTTGTTTCTACTGCCTGTCCCTCCCGTCTCACATTTATCTCCAGACTTCTTCTCCTTGTTCAGATCTATTCCCCCCCAACAATCTTCTATTCATTTAACTTTTTGAAACTTTGCACTTTTAGAGAGACGTAAGGGATTGACTCTGTGTACACAAATTTGCAGAGGGACAATAGGGTTGAGGTCTGTTATTTCTCACCTCTAAATATTATTTTTTTATTTAAAAACATTTTTTGCTGTTAACAAGCATGTTATCTCTGGAGACACAAATCCACAGTTTGAGAACTGCAAAACTAAGCATCTCTGATAGTATCTTCTAGACTGAGCACTGAGTCCCATTGGGTAGATAGAAAGATTAATCTAAATAATCTACACAGAAGCCCCTGGAATCCCCATAAAATTGGGTCCCTAATCCATGAACTATTGGAACTCATTTACAAAACTTTTCTTAAACATTACATGAATATCCTGTCTCATACTATAGAATTAGAATTTATAATCCCTATTCCATGATGATATATCTTTGAGCTATAATGTATCTTAATTAAAACGATCTTTAAATAGGTTTTTCCTCAAAAAGCATTTTACCAAAAAAATCTGATTTAAATAAAAAAAAATCTGATATTTTTGATTAAAAAAAAATCATTGATTTTTATCCACTCTGATGGACAGACACTCCAAAAAGCAGTGAATAGAAACCACTTCCACCATTAGAACCCTCACCTGTGGAGTCTCATAAGGATCAATTCTCTCTCCAGTCCTTTTCAACATCTGCACGCAGACATTAGGTGAACAGACCTTAGTGTCAGCAGTATGTAGATGACACACAGCTCTACCTATTCTCTACACCTGACCACACTGCTATCGTCAAGATGGCCCATCATATAAATGAGATCAGCTCATGGATAAAGAGCAGCTGGCTGAATCCGAAAGACAGAAGTGATGCTAATGGGTAAAGGGAAGCATTTTGGAGAGTTTGTAGCTGCAGTGCAGCTTCTGTTGGTTGAAAGTACACACCCGCAACTGGCCAATTCACTCCATAGCTTAGGACTACACTTCGATTCCTCACTGATGCTAAAGCTCTCACACAGCAGCATCCACAAGTAATGCCTTCTATCATCTCCAATTGGCTATGAGACTCTGCTCCATCCCAACAGATGGAGATCTGGCTTTATTTATTCATATCTTTGACACCTTTCAGCTATACTACAATGTTATATGCCTAGGCACAAAACCTTCAACATTTAGGAAACTCCAACTAGTACAAAACGCTGCAGCGTGTCTCCTCAGCAACACAGGCTACCACAATCACATCAAAAGTTTGCCTAAAGTTCCAGGATGAAAACAGTGGTTGACAATTATACTCTCCTGGCATAGTTGAACTCTCTTCAACAAAAGTAAAGCTTGTTGTGTGGGGAAGTGTGTTGGGGACAGGTGTGAAAGTGTGGAATGAACTTCTCGAGGAACTAACGACCATCACTAACCTCATTACTCACCTCTCCAAGTGCCTTCTCTAAGATAAATACATCGCAACACATATTTATTAAAAAGCCACCCAACTCTCTATTGGGGAGAGAACAAACACATGACAGCTGTTAGTCACATCACTTAACGCACTACTGGAAAGTGCTCAAATACGATGGTGATGAGTGTGGTATAAGAACCCACACAAAATAAAATAGAAGCTTTGGGTTTTGTTTTTTAAATCTGCTTATTTTTTACCTTAGAAGTATCAAGTCTGGTCATCTTTGGTACTGCCAGGGACCTACTGTAGGGATGAAAGGGCTCAGAGAATGTGCACTGTCACCTCTAACGCCTTACTTGAAGGGGCATAGGTGTTGAATCTTTAACAAAGACATTCTTTTTCCAAAATGTTTGACATTGGAGTTAAAATATTAAACAAAAAGTTTTAAATAGTGACTAAAATTCCCTTCCCTTAGTTGGTCAGCTTTCAATCTCTTGACTCTTGTGATAAAATTTCACAATTTCTCCAATTATCAGAGTTCAGAGAGACTTCCAGGATTGATAACACCTCAATTTCTCACGTAAAAAAGTCAGGAAAAAAAACAAACAAACCCAGGACATAAGCCCATTGGGTTTCCACCTTTGCAAGTGCCCTTTCAGGGAGTCCAGGAGGACAGACAACATATTTTTCTGCCTTCTCACCTGAAGGTAAATGTTGCAACACATGAGTGGAGAGGAGAGAATCTGAGTTATAATCGTACAAAAATGGGATGAATTCTGGATGTCAAATCAGGTAACAATGCTTTAGTAGCTACAACTAATATTTCATTTGCCTTGAAGGATTTGTGTATTTTCTGCATCCTTGTTAAAAATCCTAGGTGTACAATCAAGTCACTGATAAAAATCATAGATACATCTTTAAAACCTGTGGCTTTAATCAACAACATAGCGACAGATATTCACTGATCCTGAACTACCTATTTTTTCTCAATCCAACAGTTTTGTCCAAATGTTTGCAAATGACACTCTTCTTACTCTCAGTTTCTTGCTCATAAAGTAAAAGCGTGCTTAATTCACTGCAGTCAAGAACAAGAGATCAGACTCAGAAATAAACAGTCTCATCTTGAATTCTGCCTGCAAAGCTACTGCATCCAGCATGAATTAGAACAATCAATAAGAACAATAATACTGTATTTTGCACTGCTATAGCACCTTTCCTACAACTATCTCCAAGTGCTTTACAAACATTAACTTACTTAGGCCTTGTCTATACATGGAGTAATTCCAGAATAACTGAATAGTGTGTCCACTATTCTGGAACAGCTTTTTGGCTTTAAATTTAGGCCTGGTCTACACTACGGGATTAATTCGGATTTAGCAGCGTTAATTCGAATTAACCCTTCACCCGTCCACACAACAGAGCCATTTAGTTCGAATTAAAGGGCGCTTTAAATCGATTTCTGTACTCCACCTCGACGAGCGGAGTAGCGCCAAAATCGATTTTGTTAATTCGAATTAGGGTTAGTGTGGCTGCACACCACCGAATTAATGTGGTTAAAATAAATGGGGTAGTGTGGCCGCACACCACCGAATTAATGTGGTTAAAAACCGAATTAATGTGCTTAGTGTGGCCGTGCACAATCGAATTTATACAACCTGTTTCCCAAATTCGAATTATCTAAATTCGGATTAATCCCATAGTGTAGACATACCCTTAGACCCTACGTTATTCCAGAATAACTTGCATGTGCAGATGAGCCCTTAGCCTCAACACTCATTTGAGGTAGCTAAAAGTTAGGGAACATTTTACTTATCACTGAATGCAGTCATTTCAGGGGCAGAAGATGACATCTGTTTAACAGAACATAGCAACACTAAACAACATTTTAGGAGAATAAATGAAAAAGAATACCATATCCATCAGACACTAGAGAGGGAATTTAGGGAAGCAAAATGCAACTATTTGAACTGGAATTTGACCTAAACATCGGGATTAATATTTCTACTCTTTCAAATATTGCCATAGCATCTTTAACGATCACAAGAGAACAGGACTTCAGTTTTACATCTCATTCAAATGATTCAAATCTCTATACTTAGGATACAAACCATCTTTCACATAAGCTTCATGGACTGCAGTACCACATCTTCTCAACATAATTGATGATGCTCGTGCACAAATAAGAACATAAACAAAAAAGAAACAAACACACAAGGAACATGTTTAACAAATCAAAAAGGACAGAATTGGGAAGGAAAGCATTTTTTATTTTAAAGCTTCTAAGGGGCTGATACCAACATTGATGTGAAACAAAAACAAAAAACCATAGGAAGTTCTTGACAGTGTCCTTTAAAAAACAAAAAAACCCTTTCGATCTGTGTTTTGGTATTGGAATGACAAATTATTTCTTGCAAAAGAGAGGGGGGAAAAATTGTCTCCTACTTTTAGAGTATGATGTAAGAAACATTAATTTTCTTAAGGAAAAGACAAAACAATATTAACATACAAAGACTATCTTTTAGATGAATGGTAGAGTTTGAAGTGTTGTTGTAGCTGTGTTGGTCCCAAGATATAAGAGAGAAACGTAGGTGAGGTAATATCTTTTATAGGACCCACTTCTGTTGATGAAAGACAAGTTTTCAAGGTACACAGAGGAAGAGCTCCATGTAGCTCAAAAACTTGGCTTGTCTCTTTCATCAACAGAAGTGGTTCCTTTAAAAGATATTACCTCATCCACTTTGTCTTTCTCATTAGAGTTTGAGACATTTCTCTCTTTAAAAAACAACAAACAAATACCAAACCATATATTACAGGAAGTACCAGCAGCTTGTGAACTGGAATGCAAATTCTTCTACAGTACCATGTTTAGAATCCCAAAGAAATTGTATGGTCTCTTGGGGCCTGGGCTGAGGGTGGCATCCACACAGATGAATGAATAGTTTCCAAAAGGCGTCCTGTGCACATAATGGAAAGAGCCATCCTTATGCCAGGCAGAGTATCTCCTGCCAAAACAAGATGAAAATATTGCAGTCAGAAAAGTTTGGAGCAGTGGCAAAAGGGAAAGGATATAGAACAAATGTAAGATTTCCCATTAAATTCCATCTTCCTACTGAGGTGAAGTCCATTCTAAAAATCTAACGGCATTGGAAGATCTGTACTTCAAAGAGGACAAATATTCTGACCCATGTACCACATACTAGAGTTAAAACCAGGTTAGCACTCAAATGGTTAAAAGAAGGGTCAGAGTAGATGTTTTCCCTGTGCATAATGGTGCTCTTTACAGATAAAGGTCAGGAACAAATGCAGGACAACACCAGGCAAATCATCTGAATGACAGGGTAGCAGAGCCACTTGCAACCCTAATTAAAGGAGACCTGCAGAGGAAACAAGTTGGGCTTGTATCCTGTGTTTATTTTTGGTATACAGCGAAGGCATGAAAGGACTTTTTGGAGAAAATTTTTTTTTTTTGCTTACTTCCTTAGAAATATCAGGAATGTCAAATCTTGTCTTCCCTATGTTACTGGAGTTCTTTCCTAGATTATTTTAATATGGACTATAAAAAAATTTAAGCCATTAGCTGAAAGGATTGGGTATTGAATTGTTAAGTGTTTTCCAAATACCCCCAAAACAAAACAAAACAGCACACCACACAAAAACTTTTAAACAATCAATGAAAATAACTTCCCCTCTCACTCAAGTTTAACTTTCCTGGCTGTTGTGCTGTCATAATCCTACCAGTTCTCCAGTCACCCACAGAGTCACAGGAAAAACAAGACTTGAATTTCTTATGTAAAATACAAGCAGATTTAAAAAACAAAAACAAAAAAACTTTCCAGACCTTATGGGAAGCAGAAGGAACGAACAAATTGGCTTTCCTTTTCACATTACTTAATACGAGTGTTGGAATTAATTTATTCTGAAAATAGGTTTTTAAAAATAAGGAGAGATGGAAATAAATGTTCCTGTTCATGGCATTATACTAGTTTGTAATAAAGGAAAGAGGTATAGAATAAATGTTTCTTCCTGGTATACAGGTGTCCTTAACACTAGACATTGCTGAGGTCTAAATAAAGATTGATGAAAGTGTCATCTTCTTGAAAGAGATTTTAGTCCTTTGCTCCATTAGGACAAGGAGTCAATCTTCCAGCCAATGACATTTATTAAGATGCTCAAATGAAAGTTGATAAATTTTTTAGGACATCTAAATTATAATTGTGAAAAATTCTACGACTAGCTGAATTTTTTGTTTTTAATTCTGGCATTTTCTAAGCCCCACAGTATGTACAGGCTAAAGTGTCCATCAATTTAAATAAGGAATATAATTTGTTCTGTTCAATTAATGCACCCAGAAAACGGAATTTGTAACCTCCACCAATTAGAATAATTGTAAAAGGCCAGAAATCTAGGGCTGAAGAGAAGAAAAAAAAACCAATACCTTAAAAATAAGTTTACTGAGCATGTATCAACACTGCAATCGGAATGATCATCTTCTAATACTACATAAGACTATTTTACAAAAAAAACCAGGAATACTTGTGGCACCTTAGGCTTGGTCTACACTTACCCCCCAAGTTGAAGTAAGGTACGCAAATTCAGCTACGTGAATAACGTAGCTGAATTCGACATACCTTACTTCGAACTTACCGCGGTTCAGACGCGGTCCACACGCGGCAGGCAGGCTCCCCGTCGACTCCGCGGTACTCCTCTCGTTGAGCTGGAGTACCGCAGTCGACGGGGATCACTTCCTGGTTCGATTTATCGCGTCCAGACCAGACGCGATAAATCGAACTCGGAACTTCGATCCCCAGCCGCCGAACTAGCGCGGCAGTGTAGACCAGCCCTTAGAGACTAACAAATTTATTAGAGCATAAGCTTTCGTGGGCTACAACCCACATATATATGCATCCGAAGAAGTGGGTTGTAGCCCACGAAAGCTTATGCTCTAATAAATTTGTTAGTCTCTAAGGTGCCACAAGTACTCCTGTTCTTTTTGCGGATACAGACTAACACGGCTGCTACTCTGAAGACTATTTTACCAAACTTATTGTTAAGGACTGCCTTAACACAGTACCTCATGAATTGCAATAAGAAAAATCTTGGAGTTTGATATCACCACCCTAAGCAGGCTCTGTTTTTACTCCCACTTAAAGTATGTTGAACAGATTTGAGTTTTACCCCCTATGTTCATGGGGCAGAAAAATAATAGGCACTGCCATTCTTGAATTAAAAAAAAAAAATCACACCATTTTGCTAAATCTTTGCATTCTAAGTACAATTGCTGCCTTTCACAATTTTAATACTGAACAGTTAACAGAGGCATGTAATGCTGAGAAAGCACATACTTTCCCCCCCTTCTCCTGTTTTTGTTTTTAACATCCTGCAAGCTATAGTACTATAAGGTGTGCAACAAAGAACAATGTTTTCTTGGAAGTGTACAGAGGCAGGGGATGGGGGTCTCCCTTTGACCCAGGCAAAAGAACTACTGTTCTGAATCATTGCCTAGTCCTGTTTAATTTGAGGAAAATGCCTCCATAATCCTTCCTTCTACTGTGCCATCTACTTCTTCTCCCTTCCTTCCCACTCCTTAATCCTAATATTATTTCGTTTAGACACCAGATGAATGAGCCTCATCCTCCAATATAACAGTCTGCCTTTTACTGATGCTTAACAGTGTTTAAGGATTTCAGTGCAGTTTTTCAGTCCAATGCAGGAGGCAACAGGAGTCTCATCTTTAGGACCTGCCACAACAGCAAGATAACTAAACATAGTTATAAAAATTTACTAAAACTAAAGTAATTTATATTTAAGGATGAAAACCTTTTCCTTCCCCCACTCCACCTCCAACACTGGAATATTCAGAAACTGACCATCTGGAATTATAACAGCACCTTTACATAATTTTATAATGATAGATCCAAAGGAGTTTACAGTGTATGGGCCAAATTTAGTCTTGGTATAAAGCAGGTGAGGTCAGAGACATATATGCTTAAAACATATATGGGAATATCAATCTGCTAAGTGGACAAAATACAGTTACTTAAGAAGGAATTTACCCAGTGCCAAAACAATTCCATAAAAACAAGTCAGCTCAAATTTAAAGAGCAGAATTCAACCTCATCTCTCCTCCTCTGTGCTTTTCCAATCTCCTTCAGTAAGGATATGTCTTTACAGCAGAGGTAGCCTGCATGATCTGGCTTACCCCAGAGGTAAGGAGCAAGACTGCAAAGCCATATGAAAGCTACCAGGTCTCAATGGTGCTGCATCCCCCATGTGTTTCACTAAGACTTGTGAGGACATATTCCATGTTTTTGTGCTACAGTAAGCTCAGCTGCTCTGATTCTTTCCCACTGAATTGTGGGGAAAACTCATCTGTCCTTCTGGCACATGGGAGGAATTGTGGGAAGGCACTGGAGGACTATCTACACTCTAGTGATTTAGCCTGTGCTCTCCCTGCAAAAAGGTGGGCTTCCAGCCCAAGTGAAATTAGAATCTGTGTTCTAACCTACATCCTCCAGCTGTTTCAGCTAGCCCAGTTGAAAGCATCGCTAAATTCAGGTGACAGATTGATGTGTAGGTAGGGTGACCAGATAACAAATGTGAAAAATCAGGACAGGGGTAGGGGGCAATAGGTGCCTATATAAGAAAAAGTCCCAAATATCAGGACTGTCCCTATAAAATCGGGACATCTGGTCACCCTATGTGTAGAGACAGAAAGGACCTGGAGGCAACAGCCAGATAAGACCCCAGGCTAATGCAACACTGAAGACCCTATCTAGGAGGCTGACAGAATTAGAGTTTAGGCACTTATGTATCTTTCACACCTCTAGCCTACCAATGCATTGTTGTAGTCCTACTTACTAATGGAGAATGATTTTCTTCTGACTTTCATCTGCTATTTATAGGGTTGTACATTTCCTGAACCATCCCACTGAAATCTTTATACTTGAATCTCCAATTTATTCCTTAGAGTTATCTCTTTTTCTCACCTATGTCTATATTCATTTTCTTAACTCCCTCAGAGCTGATGAACCAGCTCAGGTAGGGTCCCTCCTGTTGTGCAGATGTAAATATTCTTGAGGATGCAGAAGGAAACACCAGAAAATGAAAAGGATGATAAGGGAATCCTTCTAAAATGCCAACGGCACACAAGTTGGTCACTCAAGTGCTCTGGGGGAGAATGAACACATGATGTTCTGAGCACCTCCTAGTTGGGGCAAGAATTGTTAACAGGCACAGCTACAAAACATACAGGAGGGAGAGATTAAAAGGGTGGGCAAAAGATACTCTGCCTTCCTGTAGCAGTCCATTCAAATGTTAGTGGATAATAGGGGAAGATTGGGACACTAAAACCAAACAGCCCTACGCTGGCAAAAAAATCGGTCATGATGTGTATTTGGCAGAGGTGAGCTAAAAACAGATTATTCCCTGTCTGCAACGCAATTCACTTTGCTCTTGGATTTATGGACTCAGTGAGGTATTAAAAAAAAGAAAAAGAAAAGAGTACCTGTAGTAATTTTGGATGCTGTCCAAGTGTGGAATGTTGAATGAATCTGCAGTGAAAGAGAAAGAAAAGAGACTATTCAGATGAAGCCAACTATTGCTCTGAGTCTTCTATTGCTCACTGTTGGACAGCAGTCTCAGCAGGCTTTGGCAGATTGTACTGTCTGTAATTTAGCTCTATTCCCATTGAAATTCATGAAGTATTGTTGCTTGCCATGTGAAATCATCTGGATTCAGTGGCCTTCTTCTTAACTCTTCGTATCTATGCATCTGGAGATACAGAGCATACCTTTGACAAGCTCAAAGCACCTGTCTGGGTGATAGACTAGTGTGCTAGCTTTTCACCTCTGGAGACTTGTTAGGTCACCAGCAAATTTCCCTCTAAAGGCTTGTCTACACAAACACTTAGTTTATGACAATCTGGTATGTAAATCTAACCAGCACTAATCTGACATGCAGTAAGTGTCTGTGTGGAACCTGCTGCCACACACTAAAAGTTTCCCAATGTGCTTTAATCTATTCCCTTTACAAAGCGTGGTAGGTCAACGCACACTAGGTGCATGGCAAAGCACACAAAGTCATGGTAACAAGGTCCAAATGGACACTTAGTATGCAACAGGCTAGATTTATACCCCAGTTTGCTGCAAACAAGTCCTAAACTACATGCATGCACAGCTGCAGTGCCTGCCACAGAAAGAGGCTTTCTACACTGAGGCATCTCCCTCTTTGCCAGTGGGAGCTCTAAATGCACTGGCAGTCATACAGCTATATAAGCTGGAAGACAGCCACAAGTATAGCTACCATGATGCCATATGGATACTGCTACAGGAGAAAGATGAAAGTAGAAGTAACGGCTCCTGGAGCAGCTTCACACAGTGGAGCACCACTTTTGAGCTTGGCCAACTATCACCAACTTGCAGGACAAGATAGCAATGCAGAACTAGGATGACCTGCAGTGGTGGCAGAAGTTCAGGACACAGAAGACTACTTTCTTAGAGATCTGTGTAGAGCTCACCACAGAGCTGCAATGGTGGAACACCAACATCAGAATTTTCATCAGCATAGAGAAATGCATGTCTAACAGCACCTAGTAGCCCACCATCCCCAATTGCTACTGGTCAGTAGCTAACCAGTTTGGTATTGGTAGATCAATTTTAAGGATTGCTGTCATGGAAGTTTGTGCTGCTATTAAGAGGGTGTGGGTAACCCCACATCAATGCACAGAGGCAATGACCACGAGATTGATGGATTTGCATGATTTGGGCTATTAGTGCTGTTATACAACTCATGTGGATGGTCTGAAAAGGTCTATAATCTTTAGAACTCATTCCACTTTATTCAATGAAAAAAAATGGGACTTTTGCTCCAAAGACCATTATGGACATTAACGGTGTTGTGATCTCCTGTCATTCTGGGAGACACAGCTTTCTGAAGTTATGAAGCCTTTTACTGGACACCTGAATAGGAGAAAAAAATTCCTGAGCAGCTGCAGAATGACAACAGAGTGCACATTTGGACCTAAGGTGTTGGTGTCATATGACAAGGCTGGATCCTTTTGAGAAATATATGCTTCATGTTATAGTTGCTTGCTGTGTTTTGCACAACATCTATGAGAGCAAGGGAAAGAGCCTCATCAGAGCAGGAGTGAAGAGACTTGTAGAATTTTATCATCATCCAATGATGGTGCCTCTGCAAAACGCCCCAATTGGTCAAAGAAGCATTGTACTCCTACTTTGAGACCAAGCTGTAGCAGAGGAAAATGTAATGTAACCAAAGAAATTAATACTCTTTGTGTGATGATATTATTTAGGAACCAATGTTATTAAGCGGGAGTTGTACCTCAATGAAATTTTCAGCAGAGTTGTAAATAAAAAACCTTTATTGATTTAAACAAACACAGAACAAAGTTAAAACCATTGGAAATAGGGCACACATGCTCCAAGTGCTGAGTTCAAACATTTTTATGCAGATAGAGTCAGAAAAATGTGTAGATGGATTTGTAGCTGTTTTCCTTCTCTTGAGGGATGAAGTGGCATGAGAAGGGCCTGTCCCTTGTAACTGGGGCTTGAAAAGGTGTTCCCAATATCCTGTGTTCTCAACAGACTGCAGGCCATGGCTAGGCTGGAGTATTGGGCATGAGTCAAGCAACACATTGTTTTCCAGTAGGTTGGTCTGCTTCTGTGATCATGTCCAACATCTTTTCCTTGATGGTCCCTTTCTCTGTATATTCCCTTGACTAATCCCTGTTCTCCTCTCTCCCGTTTTTATTCTGGAGCATGAAAACTTCCCTCTAATCTTCTGTCTTTTTGGCGCTCTGCTGGGATGCTGTCACAAGGTCAGCAACTGTCTCCTCACTTGTCCTCTTTCACTTCCCTCAAAGGTTTGCTAGGCATTCAGCAACTGATTGCGCTCTCTCTGTGAGAGCCATGGCACATTGGGTGCTTAATGCCTGGGTCTCAGGAGCCATCTCAGGTCCAGTCTGTGCCTGGGTCTCTGGCTCAGGTTGGCCATACAAAGAGATCTTGACTGTCTTGCCGAATCTCCTTCTCGCAGGGTCCTAGGATTGGTTTCCATACTGAAATAACTCATTCTGATATGAAGTTATGTCACTTCCTAAGTGGATTAATTAAAGTGGAATAAAAAGCCAGGAAAACTGAAAAAATAACTTGAGGGTGCGGGCACAAGGCAGTTTATGATGAAAAAAACTAGTTATACAGAAAAAACCTTGAAGAGATGGTTGGTCAACAATTGATTTTGGGAGGAGAAGGGAAAAAGAGGACAGAGATAAGATGAGGGAGAATGTGAATGAGGGAAAAGAGAACAAATGGGAAGATGGGAAAATGAGCAAATGAGAGGAAAACAGTGATAAAAGGAGAGAGTAGTGAACATAATGGAATTTAGGAGAGTGGGTAGGAATGGGAGAGATTTAACAAGAACAAGTGAGGAGAGTGAATAAACAAACAAATGTGAACATGGAGGGGGAAAGAGCATGTGTTCCTAAGTATTTAATTTGCACTTACACTCATTCCTTACACAGAAAATAAATTAGAAGGAACATTTGTCACCAATGAAAATTAATCTGGGTGATCTCAGATTAATCCTTAGCAATGTTCTTGACAACTGAAGAAAAAGCACTGAAAGTGATCTGAGAGATACATGTCCAGCCCCTCACCGTGAAGGGAATTCACTATGATGAGGGTCCTTCAGGGTGTGAGGACTGTGGAATAATGAGAAGAATGCACCATGCAGTCTCAGTACAGTCCTTTATCAGTGATCAGTATGCTTCTGAATTTCCCTTCACAAGGAATTTCTTGTCAGGAGAGTGATGAGTTGTTGAGACTCCCCATTGTAGTTTTCAGGGATATAACCAATACCCTTTCATTGAAGAGGAAAGGTACATCAGGTTTCATCTCTAAATTCATTAACTACATAGGAATCCTACCATGTGGGAACAAGGGAAGGAGCTAAAGTAGAAACTAATGAAATTGTGAGGCTGCATAACCAAGTAGATATGAGAGGAAAGACAGAATTCATTCTCTCTCACTGAGCATCAACTCACATACTGGGAGCAGGTAAAGAGACACTCTGGTAACAACCTGACAGAAGATTCATTTCCGTGTCATTTGTTTTACTTGGTTAAAACAGTTTTAGTCCCACAATAAGAAACCTAAAGGAAACATTTATCAAACAAAAATCCCTGGTGCAATGAACTTTGTAAACTGATCAGAAAGCCTTTCCATATTTGAAAACTGAACCTATTTATTTATTTGTTTGCTTCCATTATTGCTGCAATTAATTTAACATTGGGAATAATTTGACTGCTCATTTGGGTTTAAGCTCAAAGAGAACAAAGTAGTCATAAACTAAATGTTTTACAAGTGGAGGTAGAGAAACTAAGGTAGTTTAGTTTTTTAATTGGTCAAGAAGGTGTTATTTGTGAAAACTGCAGAAGTGTTTCAGAAACTCCTTCAGAAATCCCTTCTATGTGTCAGGAGCTAGACCTATCTATGTGATTGTTTGTTTAAATGAGTTCCTTTAAACATTTTACTCAGTTATTAGCCAGTCAGCAGCAAGAAGCAAGGGAAAGCCTTTCTCCTTGTTCTCTAAAGGCCCAATCCTACAATCCCTATAGACAAAAACACTTCCATTGACTTCAATGAATTGGGCCCTCAGTTGGCAACCCTATCTTAGGAGTTCATAAAACATATACCAGTATCTTAATGAATATTAGCATCTTAAAATGGGAGGTTGCCTACAACTTTCATTTGACTAGACTAGGTTTCTTATTTCCCTGGGATTATTTGGGTCTTTCATTAAACTATTAGTTTCTTGGCTCTCTCTTACCATGATTCCCTTTGATGTCTATCCACTTGGTTTTCTCCATGACTCTTGATCTCTTCAGGATCAACTGGTAAGTTTGCCACTCCACCTCAATCTGCTCAGAGCCCAGTTTATCTTTTGTTTTGGCATCTGTCAAATCACCTGTAAGTGCACAAGGCCAAGACTGAACTACATGCTACATTCTTCATAAATCACACAGAAGAGCTATATAATGCAAGCATGCAGCGCACATGCCTTACGCTCAACACAATGACAGGCCTTCTGTGAACACATTCTAGTGCCTACTGCCATTTGGTACTAGATTTATTACTATAAGGTAAAGCCCTCTTACACTATATGTGCCCTGCCTTTGCTATCAGTTACATTCAAACTTGTGTTTAACATGTCATGACAGCACTCTTTAATGCCACATCCTTGCCTATAAGCGAGAAAGGTTTTACAAGACTGCATTACATTTTGAAAATACTAAGGCAGAATCACAAATTTGTGAATCTCAATTACAAATAATGAAAACATCTTGTCACAAAGTTAACTGCTACATTTCCTGGTATAGAAGATCAGCCATCGCCCCTTTTCAGTACTGATTAAAATATGAGGTGTCCCCCCACCCCTTTGTTCACATTTTCATTTTCATTTCCTAGGAGTCTGTATTTTAAACCCTTCTTCCTTTACTTAAATGATGCACATTGTTTAACTATCTCTAAAAATAGATTAAAATGTTTCGGAACTGCTATAATTTATGCAAAAAGCTGTCTGGGAAGCAATTTTGCACAACAAATGAGATATTCATTTACGGTACAAACTCTCCCTAGTGACCCTGCTAGCACTTAGATTCTGGAGTCTTTCATACAGCTGTTACTGCAAAGTCTCCTCAGATCATTTAATAAATACTGATCCATATTGATAATTGTGGCAGAACAGTTAAATAAACAGCTTATGTCTCTTTTATTAGTCCGGATATGACATATGGTCAAAAGAACATGAGCAATGCAAATAAGTAAAAATGAGTTCTCACAATTACAAAAAGGTTATATAACTGAATAGGGGTTATTCTTTTTACCCCCAGAATATACACATATTGAGCTCCACCACCAAATCTGATGCTTGTTTTTTAGTCTGTGTATGAAAAGAGTTGATAGGTCTCAGTACAGATCCTAGGACTGATATGCATTGGCAGAACTGTAAGGAAAACTTCAGAATGCACCCAATATGTGTACCACCTAGTTACAGTCAGTGGTGATGAGCACTAAAAATTCACTATAAACCTTCTGCTTGCACCTGCAGAATAAATTAAAACAATGCTAATTCTGCTGGGTGTAGGAAAGTATCTTTTTTTGGACTAACAACTGTTTTTTCAGCTGCAATTTGATTTTCATTACTTAAGATGCCTTAAGCTTTGACATTTTACTTTGAGAAGCTAGACATTTTACTTGTCTGAATGTATTACCAAGGAAGGGGCGATAGGAAGAAATATAATTTCTGAATTGCTTACCTGTCACTAGAACAAGCACTGGTTGAATTATATCAATTGTTTCAGAACAGAACTTTTCAAAGTCAGGAACTCGTTTGGGATCCCGAAACCGACTGATGTGAATGTCTGATACCTACAGAAAGAATATATTGGATAAAGGTATTGTATCACAGACGGAGAGACCAAAAATATATATTTAGGGAGAGATCATTGCCAGAAACAACTCTAAATGTTTTGCAAAGCAAGAGCCATCTAAAACTAAACAGGACTTGAGAATAAATTAGTAGCTTTAGACCAGGACCCAAATAATTTTCCAGTAGCCTTGCTCAAAGATTTCTAAAAATCACCCATGCAGAGATCAAGTGACAAGTCTTATCTCAAGAATGACAAAGACGGTTATTAAAACAACTAAACAAAAAGTGTACTGGATCAATTAGAAATGCCTTCATCAATGTGAGGGCTACCCAAAAAGGATTACTACATCTTTTATATATTTTGAAGGCAGCTTTTCTTTTGAACCAAGACATTCAAATAATTCCACATTTGAAAATTATTAGGTTAGATAGGACTGAAAAAAGACCAGACAGAACAAATTTGTTCGAATTATGGTTTACTTTGTCAGCAAAGACTTTCAATCACATTTCTTTAAGCTAGATATAATGGATTACTACACATTAGTCTTTCAGCTCAGGAGACCCGTGTTCAAATCCTGAATACCTCACAAATGAAAATTAGATTGTCCATTTCACAGCTCTTCATGGCCATTTGTACTTAAGGCAGGTTAGGACTAAAGTGCCTTGTGTGGAAGATTGCACAGTACTTGCCAACAATAAAGCGGGCTCTAATTTAAGTTATTAGTTCATTTTTATAAGAACCAAACTCACACAAACACTTATAGCTAATCTAAAAAGCAGCAGAGGTGCAAAATAATAAAAAATAGTCATAGCTTCCTCTCTATTTTTCAGCCATTTGAAGGAAGACTGACTGCAGTGATAAGAATTCTTATGTCTTGGGACCTGATTCTGCAGTCCTCATATAAGAAAATCTCCCACCAACCTCTATGGGAGTTCTCTCTATATCAGAGCTGGACCCCAAGACAGATAAATGTATATTAAACAAATAATAATTGTTATAATTTCATAGCTATTTCAAAATATTATGAACCTCACTAATTTGTACTAATGATAGTTATGCTGATTGCAAATTAATGAACTAGAGAGTAAAGAGATAGCACAATAAAAAAGCAAAGGTAATGCATCATAAGTATACCATATTCATTATTTGACGTGTTACGTTTGATGCTAAATACTAATAAATATTTTGTAAAAATAATGAGGTCTTAGTAATATGAAACCTCACTACAACAGCTCAATTAGACCTTGGCTGAGAAGTGCGGCAAAACTGTCATCTTTGGTGTGAAAAGTAGTGAGGTTCTACTGATTCTACAATTTGCTCATTTTTACACCTAAATAAAGTGATAACACTACTGAAAATAAGTTGCAGTTTTCCTTTAAATCAGGGATCCAAAAAAGTCATACTGCAAAATAAGAGTTTAATTTAGTTTAATTCAAAGTTCTCTCTCCATCTAGTCCTGTTGTCATCACATGTGAGATATAACTGATATTAGTAAAATGAAGACTCACTGTTTAGTCACTTATTTGCTGAAAAATTAAAGGTAGGTCATATTTTATTTTTTAAAAATATGCTGATGTAAGATTGACATTTTGTGCATGTGTTCCTCACACTTATCACACACTGCATTACTGACCTATGGTAAGAAAAAAAAAATGTAGTTTTCCCTACTCAACTTATACATCGTAATGTCCCCCGGAATGCAAACAAGAACCATTCCCTGCTATCTCCTTGAAAATAATCATGAACATATAACAGGGCCTGGGAGCGCTGCACAGAAAGGAGTGTTTTTCTTACACAGCAGTGACATAATCAGGCACTGGAAGGAATCAGTTTCAGTCCTCCTTAGCTAAAAGAATGTTGACTGTAATGTGGAGTATGGAGGTTGTTGAAGTGGAAAGATTTGAAAGTTATGAAGATCCTCAGGACTCCATGAGAATCACAGAAGATACCAGGGATGGGAGAAGGAAATAAATCTCAACATGTGCCAAAATGACAGCTGAACTGGAGGAGTGACCATGTGGACAAGGGAGGCGATTCCATCTGGGGGAAAAACAAACCACATATTCAAAATATCTATAACGTAAGTGACAGTTTAGACTAGTGCACAACTAATATAGAAATGGCAGACATGTCACAGGAAACATTTACAGAACTGTAGGATAGCAGGAGAAAGCAAAGCAGGAAGTGTTCATGCAGATAAAGGAAGGGCTGTAAAAAAGGCCAGAATACTGATCGTGTGGATTTATATCTAGACACTGACCTGGAATTAGCCTTGTGGAATCACCAGGGAGCCAGGAGCACATTTCCCCCAAGATCAGAAGCTATTTGGATTTAGCCTTTGGAAATTAACCAAAGCGGGTTAATGATAAAGCAGCTGTTAAAGATTTATACATGGTCGATAAGATTGCAGATTTAGTAAAGATATATTTGAAAGTCAGGAACATTTCAATATTATTGAAATTAAAGACAAAACTCTCTCTGCAGAGATAACTTCAGTGTAGGTAACTTGAGTTAACACCTCTTTAATTAGCCTAGCTTGAGTGAGAGCAGCCAACCTGCAAAATAACACTCATAGAAACAAAGGGCTGGAAGAGACGCAAGAGGTTAGCTTAGCAGTTCCCAAACTATGGGTCATGACCCCAAATGAGGTCACGCCATCAGCAGATGGGATCATGGGTCCAACAGGCTAGAGTTGCCTGCGAGACAATGCCCTCTGCCCCCGAACCTGGCCAGACTTTCTCCACAATCGCAATGCCAGGAGGCTACCATTTTTTCTCTACAAAACTGTGGCCTCTTCATGGTGTTACCTCACACGTATGGTGTGTGCAAGGTCACATTGTGCAGAGGCCACTATTTTGTAGATCAAAATGGCGGCCTCGTGGGGTGGCATTTGTGGAGCAGGTCTGGACATGCTGGCTATGCAAACACCAATTTGCTGCACTGTCCAGCTATGCGAGTAGCCAGAGGAGGGACTTCAATACAGAAGATCCTTATCTGTGGGCAGCAGCCTTATCAACAGAGCATCCTCTCTGCTGGAGCTGACAGGAGCCTGTGATAACCTTTTCTGAGATGGGAATCTGCAGTGGCTTGTAAGCTTCTTAAGGCGGGGCCTATATCTTCTTTTATGCCATGCTGAGTACCCTGTTGGCACTCGATAAAGAATCATTCTAAGTCACTGTCTCTGTGCTGCCCTAGTATCACCATGCAGGGTCTTTCTAAGTCCTGGCCTCATTTGCTTAACAGTGAATTCCTCTTGCTCATTTGTGAAAAGAGGCACAATGGACTCATTTTTACACAGAGTATCTGCTTCAACCTCTGGCAGAAACGTGTTCACAAATACAACAAGGCTTTCTTTGAGTATGGCTTCACCAGTGTTTTGGTCAAGAACAAGGAAACGCCAAAGTGCCTGCAATGTCACGCAGTATTATCTAGCAAAAGCATGAAGCCTAATAAACTTGAGTCACACTACGAAACCCTTCACAAGGAACACATTAGAAAAAAAAGGTCATTTTTCCAGCGCCGGAAAGAACTTTTCATATCAACAATCACAATTCTAGAGAGCCATGTCAGCCTCTGACCAAGCTCCAAGGCATCCTTTGAGGTGAGTTACCACATCGCACACACCTCAAAGCCTCACTCAACTGGACTTTGATTTTGCCACCTGCAAATCAATATGGTGAACATGTGTGGGGAAACTGAGGCAAACAAACTCAAAGCCATACCAGTCTCCAACAACGTAGTAAAGTAAAGGATCAGGGCCTTCCGGGGGGGGACAAGTGGGGCAATTTTCCCCAGGCTCCAGGCCCCGCAGGGGCCCCCACGACAGTTTTTCAGGGCCCCTGGAGTGGGGTCCTTCACTCGCTACGGGGGCTCCGGAAAACTCTCGCGGGGCCCAGGCCGCTGGAGCTTCTTCCGCTCCGGGTCTTCGGCAGCGGGGGGTCCTTCCACTCCGGGACTCGCCGCCAAAGTGCCCTGAAGACCCGCGGCGGGGGGTCCTTCCGCCCCGGGATCCGCCGCCGAAGTGCCGGGTCTTCGGCAGCAAGGGCCCCCTGCTGCTGAAGACCCCAGGCCCCCTGAATCCTCTGGGTGGCCCTGCAAAGGATTGAGGCAATAGCTGCAGATCAGGAAAACACACTGGTGGAGCATCTGAAAAAATTCATTTGCTTTTGCTCTTCAAGTTGATGTGAGCATTCAGTTCCATAATGAACATTTCTTGGCTTGTGTGAAATACACATGAGAAGGTGCAATTCCCAAAGACATTCTGTTCTTTCCCCCTCTTTCCAGACACGAGACAGCACAAGGGATATTCAATGTGCTACATGCAAGACAAAAATATACCATGTGATCGCCTGATGGGCTTTTGCGCAGATGGAGCTCCATCTATGACAAGCCACAAAGCAGGTCTGTGGGCCTTGGTAAAGAAAGTTGCTCCTTCTGCTGTGTGATTCACAGAGAACAGCTGGCATCTAAAGCTCTGAGTCCAGAGCTAGGGGAAGTTTTGCAGCAGGTCGTGTCTATTATGAACTACATCAAGATTCAGCCTCTTCGCAAGTGTCTGTCTGCAAAACTGTGTGAAGAAAAGGGGTCCGATCATGACATGTTGTTCCACACTGAAGCTCTTTTGCTCTTGAGAGGACATGCACTGGTATGATTTTTTGAACTAAGAGACGAGCTGCATGCACATGCAACGAACTGTAAAGAGAGTGAATTCATTGATTTTCTATGTGACCAAAGAAAGATGTGCCTTCTTGCCTATATCACAGACATATTTGGGAAACTGAATGAAATGAATACAAGTCTGTAAGGAAAGAACACCCACATCTGTCAGCGGAGTGATCAAATCACAGGATTCATGAAGAAAATTGTTTTCTGGAAGACTAATCTATTGAAGACCAACTATGAATCCTTCCCACAACTTTGCAGGTTCCTGACTCACAATGGAATTATTCAACCTCCCAGACAAGTGATGGCTGAGCATCTCAGCCAGCTGGAGGAAGAGTTTGCATCCTTTTCCCCCCAACCTAGATGTGACAAAGTATTTCTGGGTGCGAAATCCCTTTCAGTGCAAGCCTGATGCCATGGATTTGCCAGCTCATCTAAATTTCCTGCAATCGATTCTTGCAAGAAACATACGCCCAACTTTCTCTCCCAGAGTTCTGGTTCACTGTCAAGAATGAATATCCTTCACTCTCAACATACACCTTCAAACTGATGATACCATTCTCGAGCACATAGTTGTGGGAAGCTGGATTCAGCACACTTGTGTCCATCAAGTCTCGGTATTGATCTACCATTGATGTCATATCAGAGATTAGATGTGCAATTTCTACCACGCCACTGGATTTCGAGAGGCTGTGTCGCAACATGCAAACTCGTGTCACATTACAGCATATTAATTAATGTACTTAATGTGTAAATTCCCTGGATTCCTCGACAACTATGTTGCTTTGTTCCTTTCTGAGGTAATAGGAAACAATAAGTCTCAAAATGGGGTCACACAGGCAAAAAGTTTGGGAACCTCTGTGTTAGCTGTAGAGTGACTACTGAATAGAGTGACTGTGTTAGCAGCTGACAAGTTGTGCTAACCTGAGCTGTAGCCGATATCTCTGGTGGGCCAGTCACTTTGAGTTAAAAGCACCACCACACATTGACTTAAGGTTTTTGATATGTGGATGGGACTTGAGTTGTGGAAGCACTTGATATATAACTTGAGATAACTCTACAATGATGACAAGCCCTACATGAGTTGAAGAAAAGTAACTTAAAATAACTTAAAATACGGGAAAACCCATAGAAGAGGAGTGGGAGGAAGAATAGGAGGACAAAATAACACTCTTGATTATGCACAAGGAGCTCCAGCTGAAGTTAGTAAATTACTGAGCATATATAGGGGCAGATTTCCCCCCTAAACTTACCAGAATAAAAGTGAAGTGTCAAATGTAGCATATAGCTCAATTAAAAACAAAACAAAAACACATATCAACAATAAATAGGAGCTATTACAAAATCACAGGAACCTATTAATAGACATGAAAGGTGGATGAATCATTACAAAACAGTAAAAAAAAAAAAAATTACAAATGAAGAGTATAACTAAGCAGCAGCAATACAGGACATCTCAGCTGAATTTATTGTAAGTACATAAAAAATTAGTGCACATTAAACACCAAGTGCCGATGGATCTAGACGATCATAATGGTCCCTTCTGACCTTAGAGTCTATGATTCTATGATCTAAACATTTATATAATCTTATAGATGTGCACTGGACAACAGAGACGAGAAAAAATGAAGGCCAAGGAAAGATTTCAGATCTGACAACCCGGTTCAGATGCTATCAATGAGTTTTACACTAAAATCTTAAATTTGGTATTTTTAGAAAGTTTTATATAAAAACCAATATGAATTAAAAAGTGTTTTAACTTTTAATTATATTTAGAAGTAATAACTAATAATATTTTTTGATGCTAGAAAGGAATTTAACCACTTCCCTCAGTTATATAATTCCCAGAACAGCACCACCATTGAGGGCAGAAGGACTCTGAATGTATCACTAGGGCATTAACCCTTGACTTAACTGGATGAGCTCCCTCATCTTTCATATCTACTTCAAACAAAGAGATGTAATCCTCCAGCCAGTCTGGTAAACTGGTCAAGCCCCATCACGTACAGTTAATTGTGAGAGAGACTGGGAAAACGAAAGTATTTTCCAGTTTACTAGGGGAAAGATGCCAGAACTTAGCCCAAGGAAGATCAACACTGTCAACTTGCCGAGAGCTTGAGAGCTGCAACAACTTGCATAAATAGGAGCAGCTTGCAGACACTCTCATCATTTATATAGAGGAATAACCCACATCCACATCACACACCTCCTCCACCCGTAACAGGAGGCCAACACGAGCCACACTTTGCTCACCCCAACACAGGGCTGGCACCTATGCTGATATTTTTGGTAACACCTCAGTGCTGCTAAGAGATCTTGCATCCAGGAACCTGGACTTGCAAGAGTATTAACACTTCCAGGGCCTGCAAAACTTCAGCACGTTGCGCCATGATGACATTTCGATACAACATTCCCCCAGTACAACATGAGTGACGTGACATGCAGATGGAACACATCACACCCCACACCACTGCCATTTCACCGTGATATAGTCAGGCCAGCGCCGCACAAACTTCAGGGCAGAATCACCACGAGAACCGGTCAAAAACTGATAGACATTTTGAGAGACTTTGAACATGAAATATATTTCAGCCAGACACGTCTAGTCCCTAGCTCTCATGGCCGTGCATCACCGTGGCTATGACATCCCCCGACGTCACACCAGTCACTGCCACGCTGCTCTACTTCAGGGGACCCCCTCTGCAGCCAGTGGGCGGCCGCCAAGCCAGCCGGCCACGCTTCCCCGCCCCGAGACATCGCCATGGTAACGCGCAGGCTGCCCCGCCCTACAAGACTGGCACCAGCGGCCACCGAGAGAGCAGCGCAGCCTGCTGCAGCCGCCGCCCCCGAACACGGAGGCCGGGATCCTGCCCCGCCCCCACTCACCTGCACCACCCAGAAGAGGTTGCTGGCCTCTGCCCCGGGCGCCGGCTCCCGAGCGAAGGGGCGGCGCTGGCCCAGGCGCTGAGGCCCCGCTTGGCCGTACCAGTCCAGGAGCAGCGCCGCCAGGGCCGCCGCCAGCAGCCCCGCCGCCAGCCGCAGCATCCTCCCCTGCCCCACAACCATTCATTCACCTCCCCCACCCCGGGCAGCACCTGTCGCTGCGGCCGCCGCCTGCCCTTCTCCGGGCAACCCCGCCGGCTTCACCGCTTCCGCCTCGCATCTGCCCGGCCAGAGCGGGCCCTCGCGCGATGGCTTGTCAGGCCGCCACTTCCTCCCTTCTATGGTCTTCTTGGAGGACTCCTGTTTCTCCCAGCGCTAATCCTGTTCCCGTTGCAGTCAGTGGGGGAGGGGAGAGGTGCCAGTTAGTTGAAGGGGACTACAGCTCAATGCAGTGAGTCCGGCAGGCCTTGCCAACGTTAATATGGTGGGGGAAGGAGGCCTCCTCCCGGCTGTGGGGGCTGTTTTTATATAACTTATCATGTTTTAATTCATGTACTCCCCCATTGTCAGGCTGATGGATTTTACTGCAAATGTTTTATCCTTGATTCAAAAATCTCATCGATCATTGTGTGACATTTCCCCCACAGGTGTTGGTCCCAGCTTTGTTCCCACTGGAGCCAGGGGTGAAAGTGGGCCGATACGGGCTGGTATGGCATACCGGTAAAAAGTGGCCGCAGCCGACATTAAAGCGCAGTGCATTAATGTTGCCTCTTATGCCCCCCCCCCCCCCCGGGCCACTGATGGGGGGCAAAAGGGACAGCTGCCCCAGGGTCGGCGATTTAAAAGGGCCTGGTGCTCCCAGCCACTGCTACAGCACTGAGACCGACCCCCATCCCCATCCCTTCCGCTCGAGGCCCTGCCCCTTCCGCTCAGGGCCCGAAGACAGGCCCCCATACCAGTAAGTGCTTAATGTTACTTTCACCCCTGACTGGAGCCCTTTTATGTGCGGCTCACGTACTTGAAGGACGTCAGTGCTGACTCTCCTGCTAGTGGGTGATTTTCTTAAAACCTTGTTGATTGTATTAGCATATGTATTATGGCTCTAGAGCCTAGGGCTTGAAGAAGAAGAATTCTCAGTTTACTGCTTTCAAAAAAAGTAACTTTCTAACCCTCGAAAAACTTGAAAATTTGCACCCAACAGGCTCGAAAGACAAGAGAAAAATAAAAAGAACTCAAAATGTATTAATTTAAAAATCTCAGTTTTTAAATTAATCTCATTAATTGGGGGGCAGAGGGAGAGACTCAATTTTTTAATACTTGGAGTTGGCAATATTAGGATTCATCTCCTCTTACTTCTGTATTACTTTCTTGCAACAACCTTCCTTGAAAAAGGATGGCTGCATGGAGATTCCTTTAGAACTTATTGGCAATACCCCTTTCTTGGCCCAGGGAAGGAATTGCTTCAAAGCAACATTTATGGGGACTTCCTTTGCTTGACTGGCAGATGTGTTGAAGTTGGAATGCTTCTTTAACTTTCCTCAAAAACAATAATATCAGTTTAGGGGGCGGAGTCATTTGCTGGACAAATGGCCAGATTAAATTCACTTAAATCACTCTCCCCAGCATAGTAGTTGGAGTCACTTTGTATTCTGCACATTACTGCAACTAAGACTTGAATTTTAACCCTTGCTGGATCACCACCTTTAGAAGTCTGTGTTGTTCGGGGCAATTTTGTTGCATAAAATATTGTCATTTATTTGTACAATGATACTCTGAAAAAATGGTACATCAAAATGCAATTTCATTGCATGAAGTATCAAAACACAATGTATGGTGATACCATAAGTTCCATTTTAAAATAACCCCCCTTACTTCCAACAACCTTCAGCCTGTTGCTGCAGGGTAAATTAAAGAAAATCAGGATGAGCCTTTTTTTTTATGCTAGTGGTTGTCATAATACATTTAAGTTAGGAGTTACCTAGATGGCAGTAAAACACATTTGTCATTGTTATACTGGTATGCCTGGAGTACAAATAGTTTGATATGCCTGAAATAAAAGGACCATTTTAGGTGTATGGTGCAGTTGCTTTGTCCCAATTACAATATAAATGCCATATTCTTCAGCTTTACTCACACGAGTAATTCTTACTCAACAACACAAGTAGTTCTATTGACTTCATTAGGATGTAGGTGAAATAGGAGTTGCAAGACTATGCCTGTTTTGTTGAGTACTTAAAATGTGTCTCTTTTCTGTTAAACTGGTGATTCATGTGGAGGTGGAACAATAACAATATGGAGTGGCAGCATTCACTATAATTTAAATTACTTTCTGAAACCTTTACTTTTCAGGCTGAAATTTCCCTAAAGGTGACTTTAAAAAAAGGCTTAAGATGAAATTTAACCTTTTTTGAGACTGAGGCTAAAAAAACAACATTCTTTCAATTCTTTTTAAAGGTGACTTACAAAGGAAAAGAATGGACTTGTGTGCTTTTTTGTTTCTTTATGATATGTAAAGAAAACCTGGACTTCAAAAAAAAAAAAGTATGGGAATGTTTTTTTACTAGTTGTTTTACATTAGGAATTAAAATCTTGTCTATCTTGACAGACTATAGTTATTGAAAGAGTGAAATCATTACATCACAAGAGACTGAACTGAGCAAAACCGAATAAACTGACAGTCTGTGAGGAAAAGGGATTTTTAGCCAGGCTGTTTAAAACTGTTTTCTTTTTGTTAATTCCAGTATGTAATGAATGCATGGTTGAAAAAGAGATCTGTTAAAATTTAAAACTCCTGTGCCTTTAATTAAAGTGAGAATGTTCACACAAAACATATTTGAGAGCCCAAAAAAGTCAGACAAAATCATACTTGACATTCCTGATATTTCAAATATAAAAAAAGAAGACTTTTAACCTATATTTTTCAGGCCTTTATACCCCATAAAGAAATAATAAAGGGTATAAAATTAATGTTTTAAGAATCCTTTGCAGGTCACCTTTAACTGCCAGTGAAATAGCTGGAGGTAGCAACTTGAAATTTGACAAAGAAATATACTTCTTTGGAGAGAGATTTCTTTGAATAATCAAGTGAAAATTGGTTTTGATTTGACAAACTTATGAACCAAAGTCACCTTCCACGTGCAACCTACATTCTGCACTGTGTTTTCTTGCTAGGCTAATAAAACACACAGCTAAGACCACATTGCACATGGGGTTCTGAATATATGTCAGGACTGTAATATTTAGCAAGTACTCAAGAGTCAGGTAGGCACAGCATTTTATTTAAATATGTAACTTCAACATAAGCAAAATTAACACTTTTTTGTAATTTAATGTGGTTGTCAGTATGAAAAATAACCTTCAATATTAAAGATTAACACAATTTCAGTTGGTTTCTAGCGTGACACCGATCAATTCCATCCTCACAATTACTTAAACAAGCAAATATTCTTCACTATTAATACACAGATTTTAAGCATCTGGTTTACTTGCTGACTTTGGGCAAACTTAAGAGCTTCATCTGTTGCAGTAAATAGCCACCCTCCCAGTGAATATTTTAAAGATGACCTGTAATACATAGTCCTCTTGTCAAGAAAGGTGAAGAGAAAAGCTAAGGGAAAACAAAACACTTAACAATCATAAGAGAGAAAACACAATAAACAACAACTAATAAAATGACCTGCATAAGGCAACAGCTTTTCCTTATGCTTTATGGCAAAACAGAATCATCTATTGAGTCTGTAACTGCCACCTACTATATTCATTCATTCATGCCATTACACTCTCTTAGCCTGCTCTATCGCCTTAAAAAAAATAGCAGAACTTTTTTAATGTTACCCCATTTTCTCAGTACTCTCAATAAATCCCTCATAGTATGTTATCATCTTAAATCATATAAATTCTTCTTTCCTGGGAACACGCCCTGCATTCCCATATCAGGTGATCAACTGTTTCTCTAACCTTACATGTGTTACATAGCCCATCTTTGTGTTTATTCGATAAATATAAATTACTAGTAAAACCACAGTGATCAGCTAACAGTCTTAAGTATGAGTACTTGACTGATCCTTTCATAACTTTGGAGTAGTGCATTATCCTCTATTTTTGGACATACTTCATAGAATCTTTTTCCTCTTTTCTCCTTGGTCCACAATTCTTGCCATTCCTTTTTAAATCCTTTTTTCAACTACATTTTTCTCAAAGGTATATCAATTTCTCCATTTTTAATGCATTTTTTCTTCTTTATCCACCATTTATTGCCAGGTATCCCAGCACGTGCTTGAATCCATACTAGTAGTATGTTCATGACTGAGCTTACTATTGGAAAAAAAAAAAAATTTATTAGATCACTTCTGCTTTCTGAGGTACAGTACCCTTTTTAAATGCCAGTATACCTGATAATGAATCCAAAAAGATAACAGCTGTGGTAGACCGAACATTCCTTATCCAGTTTAATGCTAACATTAGTTCCATCAATTCAGCTGTCCTAATGGCTACAAAATTAGATATTCTTTTAGATTTCTTAACTCTAATCTCAGGGATCCAAAAGGCTGCTCCCACTCTACCTGTTTTTTCCTCTCTAGATCTATCAGTAAATACTTAGCAATGGTGACTCCATTTACCATATATAAACTCAAAACTTTATCTGTCATATAGGATGACTCTTTCTTTCATTTATGTTGTTATATAATTCTAAATACTCATCCAAAGAGACAATTTTCCGTGTATAATTTACTGACCCATAACTATAGATATTAATATTTTCTAATCCTTCCTTTTCAATTAATTCTTTTACCCACACTTTAACCCTAAGAGTATGAGGGAGTTTATTGTGACAGGCTACATTTCATCTCCTTAATTCTCAACGTTCCTCACATATTTGTCCAGTATTTTTATCTGCGCTATTTCCCTTGACTTTAGCCCAAAATGTCAGATCTAACATTTTAATTCTTAAATTTATAGGCATTTCTCTAATAGCTACCTGCATTACACACAGAGGTTTTATAAGAAATGCACCACTTACAATTCATAGCACTTGAGTTTGAATTGATTCTGACTTTTTAAGTTCTGATCTGGGCATAGAACTAAAGGCTTGCCAGCCAAAATCTATGACTGATCTTATTAATGCTCTATATAGCATAATCAGCACTTTCTTATCTGCTTCCAAATTAATCCCAGCAATACTTTAAAGCAAATTAATCCAACCTTTATATTTATTTGTAATACTTTCTATATGACTCTTCCAAGTAAGTTTATTATCAAACAATACACCAAGAAATTTAAAACTGTTAAAAACATGCATAATGGAATGCTAAAATGTATTATGCTGTTCGGCCACTCAGTGGTGCTGTGTGTGACATATCTTATTTAAGCCAACCTCAGCCATACCTGGCAGAATATTAAAGGATCTTATGATAAACACATCTGATATGTATGTCTCTGAGAGGAAGCTCTGTAGTCAGTCCATATCTGGTACAGAAGCCTGTCCTGCTAGTAGCAGCCCTGCAACCATGTACAAAAAATACATGACATGGTGTCAGAAGTAAACTAGTGCCAAAGGAGAACAGAAACAGAAGGAACAACAAAGCAACAAAGGTTGCAGACAGAAGGAACCGTGACAACATGCACCTGTTCTCCATACAGATATAAATTACATTAATTTTTAATCTTTCTTCTAGTGAAGATGATTCCCTTTGTTTTAACAACTGAAAATTTAAGTCCCCATGCATCTCCCCAATCTGATACCTCCCTGAGTGCTTCATTGATTTTCTCTTCAGCCATTTTAATTCTTCTGTGTTTAACCCATATAGCACACCCATCCTCAAATAAGGTAATTCCTATTCCTGCCCTTACACATTTTGGAAAATCATTTATCATAATATTAAGCAAGGTAGGGCTGATAATGCTTCCCTGTAGCGTGTCATTGGCAATACTATAGATTCCTGATAAGACTTTCCGTACTCTAACCTGTACAGTCCCCTTGCTCAAAAAACACCATAACATACTTCCTTTTATCCCTAGCATGACCAATTTATATAACAAACCCTCCTCCATAATATATCATATGCTTTTTTAATGTTCAAAAAAGTTATCAAATACTTTGTTCCTCATATTTTTTGTATTTCTGTTTCTAATCTTACAATATGATCAAGCATGCATCTCCTCCTCCTAAAACCTTTTTGCACATTATTTAGTATCTCATTTTCCCCCAGGTACACAACTAGCCTCTCATTTATCATTCTTTCCATAACTTCACCCACACAAGATGTGAGGGCAGTTGGTCTATAGGCATCAGTTCTCATAAGTAACTTGCCTGACTTCCCTATTGGAATGATCACTGCATACTTCCGTTCTACTGATATTACTCCTTTTCCCTGTACACTATTATAAAATTTTAATAAAATCCTTCAACTCCCTTCAGGTAAGCATTTAAGCATCATATTGCATATACTATCTTTATCTAGGGTTGTCTTTGCTTTTATCTATAGCTTTTTTTAGTTTCTGCATACTGAAGTTTTCATTTAGTACATTATCATCAGCTTCCCAGCCATTTAGAATCTCATCATTTTCTTCAACTAATTTCCATTCCCCTCCATCCCCCCCCCCCAAAACCTGTACTTTGTTTTCCATAATTATTTACTTTCTGGAACACTTTTGCTAGGATTTCTGCTTTTCCTTTGTTCAAACTTACTACTTTATCCCCTTCAATAAGACCAGGGAAAAAATTGTTATTGCTCCGTATTCCATTCATTCTCCTAACTTGCTTGTAAACCTCTGAAACACTGGTATCTTTCTTTATTTTCCCACGATACTTTGTCCAGTTTCTTTTTTAGTCTTCTTAAGAATTCTTTGTGCTACTGCCTTACTTTTTAAATATTTCATCAAGTGCTCATTGTTGGTTGCAATTTTAGCTTTTCTGTGTGCCTTATTTCTTTTTTTAATTGCAATCTTACATTCTTCATTCCACCAAGGAACCAGATTTTTCATTTTAGGACAATTTTATATCTGATGAACAGTAACTTTGGCTGCTGTGAGGCAGCAGCTTCTTGCCTCTGCCAAATATAAAGGGTTAGCCCCCAGAAAGGCACTGACTGCCAAGCCAAGCTGGTCAAATTGTAATTATCTCTGACACTCCTGTTAGATGTAACATTCTTTACCTGTAATTGGGTGTCATTTAAAAAGGTGAGAAATTATTTTCTGTGTCTAAAACATCAGAGAAACTGATTCCAACAACAGTCAAATATCCCAGAATAAACTTTAAAAACAAATTATGCTGTTATTTAGCTGGGACTTCAGAACTGCACTGATCACTCACATTGAGTATAGGGAGAGCTGGTATCTGACCTTTTTATTCTTATAGTGGAAAATAAGAATGGCCATACTAGATCAGACCAATGGTCCATCTAGCACAGTATTCTGTCTTCCTATAGTGGCCAGTGCCAGATGCTTCAGAGGGAGCGAACAGAATAGGGCAATTTATCGACTGATCCATCCCCTGTTGTCCAGTCCCATCTTCTGTCAGTCAGAGGTTTAGGAACACCTAGAACATGGGATTGCATCCCAGGCCACCTTGGCTAATAGGCATTGATGGACCTATCCTCCATGAATTTATCTAGTTCTTTTTTGAACTCAGTTATACTTTTGACCTTCACAATATCCCCTGGCAATGAGTTCCACAGGTTAGCTATGCATTGTTTGAAGAAGTACTTCCTTTCATTTGTTTTAAACCTGCTGACTATTAATTTAATCAGATAACCCCTAGTTCTTGTGTTATGTGAAGGGGTAAATAACATTTCCCTATTCCCTTTCTCCATAGCATCCATGATTTTATAGACATCTAACATATCCCCCCTCAGCTGCCTCTTTTCTAAGATGAACATTTCCAGTGTTTGTAATCTCTTCTCATATGGAAGTTGTTCCATAGCCCCTAGTAATTTTTGTTGCCCTTCTCTGTACTTTTTCCAATTCTAATATATCTTTTCTGAGATGGGGTGGCCAGGACTGCATGCGGTTCTGTATTCCAGGTGTGGGCATATCATGGATTTATATAGTGGCATTATACTATTTTCTGTTTTATTATCTATCCCTTTCCTAATGGATCCTAATATTCTGGAAGCCTTTTTGACTGCCACTGCAAGTTGAGCAGATGTTTTCATGATGATTTCAAGATCTCTTTCTTGAGTGATAACAGCTAATTTAGACCCCAACATTTTGTATGTATAATTGGGATTACTTTTTCCAAAATGCATACTTTGCATTTATCAACATTTAATTTAATCTGCCATTTTTTTGCCCAACCAGTCACCCAGATTTGTGAGATCTCTTTGTAACTCTTCGCAGTCTGCTTTGGACTTAACTATCATGAGTAATTTTATATTGTCTGCAAACTTTGCCATCTCACTGTTTACCCTTTTTTCCAGATCATTTACAAATACATTGAACAGAGCTGGTCCCAGTACAGATCTGTGGGGGTACCCCCTACTTATTTCTCCCTATTGTGAAAACGGATAGTTTATTCTTATCCTTTGTTTCCTATCTTTTAACCAATTACTTATTCATGAGAGGACCTTCCCTCTTATGCCATGACTACTTAGTTTGTTTAAAAGCCTTTGGTAAGGGAACTTGTTAAAGGCTTTCTGAAAGTCCAAGTACACTATCTCTGCTGTATCACCCTTGTTCGTATGTTTGATGACCCCTTTCAAAGAATTCAGATAGATTGGTGAGGCATGATTTCTCTTTACAAAACTGTGTTAACTCTTCCCCAATATATCATGTTCACCTCCGTGTCTGATCATTCTGTTCTTTATTATAGTTTCAGCCAATTTGCTTTGTCCTGGAGTTAGGCTTGCTGGCCTGTAATTGCCAGGATCGCTTCTAGAGCCCTTTTAAAAAATCTGTGTCACATTAACTGTCCTCCAGTTATCTTGTACAAAACCTCCTCTATTGACACCTCAATCTGGGACAGTTCCTTAGATTTGTCACCAAAAAGAATGGCTCAGGGGTGGGAATCTCCCTCATATCCTCTGCAGTGAAGGCCAATGCAAAGAATTACTTTAGCTTCTCCGCAACAGTCTTGTCTTCCTTAAGTGCCCTTTTAGCACCTCCATTGTCCAGTGGCCCCACTTATTGTTGGAAGGCTTCCTGCTTCTGATGTACTTAAAAACATTTCTGTTAGTTTTTATGTCTTTTGCTAATTGCTCTTCAAATTCTTTTTTGACTTGCCTAATTATAATGTAGCCCACTGCTACTTTGGGAAAGTCGTTTTGAAAAAAAATATCAGAGGAAAAGCTTAACTCTCTAGAATGGTATATGCTAAAAACTCTTGAGCCAAAGAGATTGAAATGTGTGGCGACGACACAGGAAAGGAAATAGAACACCAGGTTTCTGGTAGCTAGAGAGCTTCAAAAGCCTCAAGCAAAAAGCCTCCCAGGAAAATTTTTCCTGGGGTTTTTATTCTTCTCCTTACTTTGTTTACAACTCTTCAAAGTGGTTACATTCCTGCGCATAGAGAAGCCAGGCAGTATACATGCACACAAGATAACAAACCCATCTCTTGAGCGCGTGAACACCAGCTGCAAGGGTGATGTCAGGTTGCCAATAAGTTTCCCAAATACAGACACTGGGACAAGGTCACTCCTGCCTCGTTGCCAAGGGAACAGTTTGCCGTTCTCGTAGGCAGACAATTCGGGAACAACACATTCCTACAGAAATGTACATGTGCAGCAAGCATAGGCACAAAGGTTTCCAGTCACAGTAGCTGGGTGTCTCAAGAGGATATGCAGACGTCATTGAACCTAAACTACACCTAGGCACTATGAGTTTGAACCTTACCCTTGGTAGAAATCTGAGAATGAGCTGTAGGCAGGTAGTTGCCTCTGTTAAGGGCTTTTATGCTTTTGGAAAATGTGCCCTGCTAATTTGTACAGCTCATTTAGAAGGGACTGGCCGTTCATAATTTTTTAGGGGTCTGCAAATTAAAAAAGGTTGAGAATCACTGGACTTGATGACCCTTGTGCTCCCTTCTAATCCTATTGTTCTATGATTCTACAGCAGGAGTGGGCAACCTACAGCCCACGGGCCACATCCGGCCCGCGGGACTGTCCTGCCCGGCCCCTGAGCTCCTGGCCCGGGAGGCTCGCCCCTGGCCTCTCCCCTGCTGTCCCCCCACAGCCTCAGCTCGCTCGCTCTGCCGCAGGCACAATGCTCTGGGCAGCGGGGCTGTGAGCTCCTGGGGCAGTGCAGCTGCAGAGCCTGGCCTGACCCGGTGCTCTGTGCTGTGTGGTGGCGGCGGCAGCATGGCCTGGATCCAGGTGGGCGGTACGGCCGTAGCGCCGCTAGCCACCAGTGCTCCAGGCAGTGCAGTAAGGGGGCATGGAGCAGGGGGAGTTGGATAGAGGGCAGGGGAGTTCGGGGTGGTGGTCAGGGGCAGGGGTC
>NW_020664447.1:39093901-39102383 GCF_002925995.2 Terrapene triunguis
GGTTCTGGGGGCAGTCGGGACAGGGAGAAGGGGTGGTTGGATGGGGCTGGGGTCCCCGGGGGGGCATCAGGAATGAGAGGAGGGGTTGGATGGGGCGGCAGGGGTCCGGGGCTGGCAGGGGACAGGGAGCGGGGGAGTGTGGATGGGGCAGGAGTCCCGGGGGGGGGCAGATAGGAGGTGGGGGCCAGGCCACGACCCCCTCCCCTAACCGGCCCTCCATACAATTTCCGAAACCTGATGCGGCCCTCAAGCCAAAAAGTTTGCCCGCCCCGTTCTACAGCAACAGCTCTGCCAAGCTGCTTCAACTAATCCCTCCACCATTCAACACAACTACACTCAACTCTGTGAAGGTAGTTGGAGTGCCTGCAGATAAATATTGGAATTGAAATCTGTGGGGCCCACCACAGCCAATGGCACATTCATAGATTCATAGATTCTAGGACTGGAAGGGACCTCGAGAGGTCATCGAGTCCAGTCCCCTGCCCGCATGGCAGGACCAAATACTGTCTAGACTATCCCTGATAGACATTTATCTAACCTACTCTTAAATATCTCCAGAGATGGAGATTCCACAACCTCCCTAGGCAATTTATTCCAGTGTTTAACCACCCTGATAGTTAGGAACTTTTTCCTAATGTCCAACCTAGACCTCCCTTGCTGCAGTTTAAGCCCATTGCTTCTTGTTCTATCCTTAGAGGCTAAGGTGAACAAGTTTTCTCCCTCCTCCTTATGACACCCTTTTAGATACCTGAAAACTGCTATCATGTCCCCTCTCTTAGAACTTCCTCATCTCTATTTATTAAGGCACCCCACTTTGGACTCATTCCCAGTAGTGATTGGAAGCTGCATTGTGGGGGTGGTGTATACCTTATCTTTCTATTTCTGGGTTTTCAGAGATTTAAGTTTAGCCACTCTCCATATGCTGGTAGCCACCAGGCATCACTGGGCAACTTTAACTCTAACTGGGCAACTTTAACTCTAAATGTTAAGGAAGTTTTTTGGAATTTAATTTAGGTTGTCTAACACTTTTCATTATACAAAATAATCTTCTGACCTTTTGTGGAAAAGCTGTAACACCTCCATTGTTTGCAGCAGATCTTTGAAATACAGTAGGTGGTAACCCCTTGGGTTACAGAAATTCCTTTTTTTACCCCTTGACATTCTCTTCAGGTTTTGCCCTGGTATTGTCTATTTGAGAAATTTGCAACAGTTTAATTTAAATCTGTTGAAAAGCAATAAAGCGTTTGTCTACACAGGAAAACTATACTTATAAGATGTGAATGTAAATGGCTGATGTTATACCAGTATGACTCCCTGTATGAACACTCTTATTCCAGAATAAGGGCAGGTCTACATTTAAAACAGTGACTAGACGCAGCTGCACCACTGTAGCGCGTAAGTGAAGACGCTCCTATGCCAACAGGAGAGCTTCTCCCACTGGCGTAGTTAATCAACCTCCACAAGAGGCAGTAGCTACCTCGACAGGAGAAGCTCTCCCACTGACATCGCATTGTCTACACTGGGGGTTAGGTTGGTATAACTGTGGGTATGTCTACACTGCGAAGTTGTCAACAAAACGTTTGTCTTTCACGGGTACTTAAAAAAGCCCACCCCCGTGAAAGACAAAAGTTTTGCCGACGCAAGTGGCAGTGTGAACACGGCTTTGTTGGCAGGAGCTCTCTCCTGCCGACAAAGCTAATGCCGCTCACCAGGATGGAAGTATTTTGTCGGCAAAAGTGCCGACAAAGAGCATTTACACACCCTGACTTTTAGCGACAAGGCTGTGTTGTCGCTAAAAGCTGCATGGTGTGGATTTTTCACACCCCTGAGCAACATAGTTTATACCGACATAGGTCTGTAGTGTAGTCCTGGCCTTATTCCAGAATATGTGTCCAAACAGGGAGTTATATAACTGTATCAGTTTAACTATACCTGTATGACTGGTAAAACTTTCCAATATAGACAAGCCCTTAGTTAACCAATGCACACCTGTGTAAAAACAGTCTTATTTCTGTGTAAGAACAGCTTCTTGTTAATCAACTTAATGTAAACCAAAATCCGAGTGGCCACACAGGGCTCTGCACTGGTTTAACACCACAGTGCAGCTTCCTCCTATGGACCAGCCCTGAAGAGAAGAGCAGCCTTTAGCGCCACAGCCCCGCGGAAGGGGTGTCGAGAAGAGGCACCGTCCGTCTGTCCTCCACCCCCATTCTGGCCACCCCCGCTGGCTGCTCCCATCGAAGTTCGCTTCCGCCAGCACTAGCCGTATGAAGCTCTGTCCCCCCGCCCTTCCCCGTCCTCTGCCCAGGAAGCAGGAAATGGGATCGGATCTGAGAGCAAGTAAGGGCAGCGGCTTCAGCAGGTGTGACTGAGCAGGCGCCGATCGCTGGCACATGCTCAGTGGCAGCCAGGTGCGCACACTGTCGGGAGGCAGATTCGGACACTACAGCTTGGCCCGTCTGCCCCGGCAACCTGTTTCCGGTCGGCTCGGTGGCAGAGGGGCGGGGCGGGGCGGGGCTTGCCTTGGCGGCGGTGTCAGTTACCCTCAAAATGGCGGATGGAGGCGGTGGAGGAGCCGGATCGGGAGCGAGCGGCGGGGTCCCTGTGCAGCCCCAGGAGCGGGCCATGGTGAGACTCCTGCCGTATGGGTCCTCCCGGGGGCCGCCCGTGGTGAGCTGGTAACCTCCGCGCGGACAGGTTGGAGCCTCCAGCGGATGGGAGCCCGACCCCCTGCCCGCTTGGGGGAGCAAGGGAAGCCCTGATTGCCTCCCCTTAGGAGCGGTGAGGGCCCCCATCCGCTGGGGGTTAGCGCCCCAGGCGGGGAGGTGCCGCTCAGTGTGGACTCACCTGCCCCCCTTTTCCCCATTGTCTGCCCTGCGGTCAATGGCTGTTTCCCGGTGGCACAGTCCCATGCGAGGGTGACACCCGTGCGCTGTGTAGTTACTACTGAGCCTGAGTTAGGTGACCAGCGACCATCGATGGTCTTGTAGAGATGATCTTCAGTGACAGGCGGAATAAAGTTTTTATTGCGCGGACTTGAAATAAGGGATGATGGCGATATTTTGCTTAAATGCAAGTTTCCCTGGGGTTGTGTACCAGAAAGACTGCTCGATATGCTTTAAGCAGCCCGTCAATGGCATGACAAGAATGGTCCTGATGCACCAGTAAAAGCAGAGTTGTAGTCGGCTACTCTCAGCAATATCTTGGAACAGGCTGTTAAAACAAGCAGTTGCCTAATAAAGGGTGATCTCTTGTATAGGTTTGGGTCACTAGTGAAAAATAATATTTTCATAAGGTCAGGTGTTGAATCAGTTGTTGAAAGTGATAAAATTCAATCATCCACCTTATCATTCTGATCTGAAGGTTGTCTTGGAGAATAATCTGTTGAAAGGCTCTGTGATTTTTCCCGGCCCCCCCCCCCCCCCCATCTTTCTAGATCTGCACAGCTCAAGTCGGGGTGGGGCCTATTATTCAGAGGCAATACACTTCATGCACCAAAGAAGTTACATTTAGGTTTAAGATGAAGGAGGACAAATATTCACTAACTTAAGTTCTGGGTTGCTATATGGAATTTACTCTTTGGGGCAGCTACATTTAGGGGCTCTTTATTCTTTATTGTTGCTTTATTATTATTTGTATTAGTGTCTATATGCCCATAGAACTGGAACTTACTTTCTTTCATCAGCCACTGGAAAGCTGATGGCTTCAAATGAAAATAAAGGGAACGGTATTGAATCAAAAACTTAAACATAAAATCTTGCCTGAAAACACTACTTTGAGAAATCTTTTAAAAGCATAATAGTCTACTCTCCTATAACAGGACAATGTTAAGTGGGAGCTGCACATTTATCAAGTAACTATTTTACCTATTTATCTTATACTTTTCAAGTAGACTTTAGAACTACCCAAGAAGGCAGCAGTTCTCAATCAGGGGTCTGGGGCCCTGTGGGGGGCTGCAAGCAGTTTTCAGGGGGTCTGCCAAAATAAACCAGAGAGCAGGGCTGGCGTTAGACTTGCTGGGGCCCAGGGCAGAAAGCCTGAGCCCTGCCGCCCGTGGTTGAAGCCTAAGCCCGAGCAATTGAGCTTTGCAGGGCCCCCTGTGGTGTGGGGCCCCAGGCTTGCTACCCTCTAACGCTGGCCCTGGCTTTTAATCTACTGGATATGCAGAAAAACAGTTGTGGTGGTACATGCGGGCTATAGAATTTTTATAGCATGCGGGGGGGAAGGAGGGGCTCAGACAGAAGAATTCAGAACCCCTGCAATAAGGTAGTCAGTGTCCAATGCTCAGAGTCTTCTGAGCTATAGATTGGGCTCCAATGTTCCATTGGCTTCTACTTTAACTAGCAAAACAACTGTTTTGTGTACTAAAGTAAAATTCAACGTTAGAAGAGTTTATTTTTAATGTGGGTTGGGAATTCCAGCTGCTTGACAGAATAGCAGGGAAAAGCAGAGTGTTAACGTGATTGGTAGAATGCAGTAGGATTGAACTGATTGATACCATTCAGCTCTCAGCCCCCAAATTCACAGAATAGGATATGAAATAGAAAAATAATAGACATGTTGTCATTGGATTTAAATTCAATATTTGGATTAACTTTAATAAGCCTATTGCAAAGCCTAAATGAGAGGATTCCTTTATCATAGCACTCAGAAATCTCATTTGATACTTTGTGATCTACAGATGAAAATCATCTTATAAAAGTTTGTTTGTGTTCCATTTCCATACACACCTGTTCAGATATCCACAAGTAGCTTCTGGAGAGGTGACCACCTTCTTCTCTGTGCATTATACCATCTTAGTCTCCCTAAAGGGATGTTTCTGTATCCAGACAAGTGCAATTCTCTATCTCCCAACCCCTTCCAAGGTAATGATCATTTAAATGAGGTTTGGTAAAAACACCCACAATTCATTCTCTTCTCTTCAGGACAAAACTGCTCACCATAGAGTAGAGATTAATTTTTTGAAAGGTCTTAGTACATTTACATGTGGAAAGACATTTTGTCTGTTTTTACAGAAAAAGTGTCTGAATACAACATAAAGAATGAGGAGTACTTATGGCATCTTAGAGACTAACAAATTTATTTGGGCATAAGCTTTTGTGGGCTAAAACCCACTTCATAAGATTCCTCTCCCAAGGATTCTTAGGCTACGTCCTCACTACGGGGGGGGGGGAATCGATTTAAGATACGCAAATTCAGCTACGCGAATAGCGTAGCTGAATTCGATGTATCGGAGCCGACTTACCCCGCTGTGAGGACGGCGGCAAATCGACCGCCGCGGCTCCCCCGTTGACGGCGCTTACTCCTACCTCCGCTGGTGGAGTACAAGCGTCGATTCGGGGATCGATTGTCGCGTCCCGATGAGATGAGATAATTCGATCCCCGAGAGATCGATTTTTACCCACCGATTCAGGGGGGTAGTGTAGACGTAGCCTTAGTGATGTATAATGCTATAGCACAACACTTCTGTAAACTAAAAACCATATCCTTCTAAAGCAGGGGTGGGCAAACTTTTTGGCCCGAGGGCCACATCGGGGTTGCACAACTGTATGGAGGGCCGGGTAGGGAAGGTTGTGCCTCCCCAAACAGCCTGGCCCCCGCCCCCTACCACTTCCTGCCCACTGACTGCCCCCCTCAGAACCCCTACCTCCTATCTAACCTGCCTGCTCCTGGATCCCTGGCTGCCCCACCCCCTATCCACACCCCCACCCCTGACAGCCCCCCCGGGACTCCCACCCCCTATCCACCCGCCCTCTGCTCCTCGTCCTCTGACCACCCCCTCCCGGGACCCCGGGATCCCACCACCTTATCCAACCCTCCCTGTTCTCTGACTGCTCTCCCGACCCCTATCCACATCCCTGCCCCCTGACAGGCCCCCCTGGAATCCCACTCCCAACCGTCCCTGTTCCCCATCCCCTGACCTCCCGCCCAGAGCCTCCGCCCCATCCAACCACCCCCTCCTCCTTGACTGCCCCCCGGGACCCCCGCTCCCTTACCTGACCCCCCCGCTCCCTGCCCCCTTACCAGGAGTAGGAGTTCACAGCCGTGACACCCGGCCAGAGGCAGCTGCGCTCCCCACGCTGCCCAGTGGGAGTGGCGGGCCAGAGCGCGGCCCGCGCTGCGGCATGGCTGCAGGCGAGGGTGGACAGTGGGGGAGAGGCCGGGGACTAGGCTTCCCGGCTGGGATCTCAAGGGCCAGGCAGGATGGTCTCCTTGGCCAGATGTGGCCTGCGGGCCGTAGTTTGCCCACGTCTGTTCTAAAGAGACACTAAAATGACTGGTTAATGCTTCATTACAGCGAACAGACCAAATGCCCTAAACAAACTGTGGATTCTGCCTGAGCTCTTTTGACAAAAGTTACACAATGAGAAATCCCAAAGTTAGTCATTTGCAAAGCAGCACATTGAGTTCAGGAGGAGTAGCCAAAATCCAAATCCAGATGCTGGAAGGGGGGAAGTATCGAATGGGGAGGGAAAGAAAGAAAATGATGTTATAGATGCAGCATTAACAAAAGCCAGGAAATATGGGAATAAATGCCATATAATAATCCTCCCCAGAGACCCCAGCTTCTTCTGTACACTTAACCACTGATATTTAAATACAACTTGTGCTGTTTATGCTAGGTGCAAAGTTGTGTTTGAAACTGTGTTAAACTGGGGTAGCTAATGCATTTTTAAATCGATCATTTTTTGTAGTTTAGACATTCTCTGTGAACGATTAGAAGGCAAAAATTATACCTTCACTTTATTAATTTGATAGTACTGTGTGTACAAAAAGTTTCAGTTTCACTGCTTCCCTGTAGAATTGGTCCATTTCCCTGTTTGGGTTTTTCCCACAGCAACAGAGGAGAGAGAACATTTTTAAAATATAGGGAAACATGATTGTAAACTGTAGGGAAACTCAGGGAAAATTTAGTACCTGAAACTGCTGAAGTTTTTGAGAATATGTTACTATTTTTTTTATTTTCTTGTTTGACTAGATTTCAAGTTCATGGTGCCCATTACAACAGTAAACTGTTCTGAAGTGATCCCATGCCTTGTCAGGGATCTGGTATTGAATTACCTAATAGGTCTCTCTCTTTTCTGACTTTCACGACTCCTTACTAGGGTGACCAGATGTCCTGTTTTTAAAGGGACAGTCCCATTTTTTGGGACTTTTTCTTATATAGGTGCCGATTATCCCCCACCCCCTGTCCCATTTTTTCACAGTTGCTATCTGGTCACCCTACTCCTTACAGCTACTACTCTGATTTTCTTCATTTGCATGACTAAAATTCAGGAACTGGACATAGTAAGTTAGGGGATTGGAATCTCTGACAAAGTACAGGGAGGCCAAGAGGATTTGTGCTTAGAAGCAGGAACAGTACTCCATGGTCCCTGAGAGAAGAGATCAGATCAATTGAAAGTCAACATTTGTACTACTACAGTCTGCTTTGCTTTCAGATTCAGTAACTGCAATACTAGAAAGCTTACAGAATACCTGTTAAATTTAAAATATAGCTTCGATCTTATGACTGTGATTGCGTACAATGAAAATTGAAGGGAAATCTCTCATAATTTAAACTCTGCTGGTGAGAACAATGATGGCCAGTGATTTGTTTGCCACTATGTCATCTAACTGCAGGGTTAGACTATGCAGTGGTAAAAACACTGGTGGTCAGAGTACATTAGACCTTTCACTATTCCCAGCACTATTGGTGGGAGATCACCTAAAGTTCTCAGTGTGGACAAGGACATAGGTGTACTGATGTTGAGAAGATGAGGCACTTTATGGAAATTATGGAGTTTAATAGTCTGATGTTAATTATAGGTGGGCCTAATAGCATTGCCTATTATTAAGGTTGCTCAACACTTCTCGTGATAAGATCCTGTTCTCAGTTGCTTAGAACTTTGTTGGCTGACAATATTTCAATGGTATCTGGTTCAAGTTGAATTTTTTGGAAAATTCCGATCAAAATAGTTCAGCCGTTTCCAAGAACGAGGCTAGGGAAAAATGTTTTGTTTATGTTACATTCTTGTCTTTGAAATGCTCTAATGCTCTCATGCTTTGGAGCAGGGACTTGACATTTGCCTAGCGGCGGACTTTGTGTTGTGCCTTTTGCTATCTCTGTGAAAATTTACCCAATTTTGGCCATGTTACAAGCCTTTGAAAAAATTGCAGTTTACACATGCCTAAAGACTTGCTAGAGCTTAACAGCTAAAATCTCTCAAGAGTCTATCCTCACTGAGAATGCTCTAGCCCAGGGGTCGGCAATGTTCGGCACGCGGCTCGCCAGGGTAAGCACCCTGGCGGGCCGGGCCAGTTTTATTTACCTGCTGACTCGGCAGGTTCGGCCGATCGCGGCCCCCACTGGCCGCGGTTCGCCGTCCCGGGCCAATGGGGGCGGCGAGAAGCCGTGGCCAGCACATCCTTCGCCCGCGCCGCTTCTCGCCGCACCCATTGGCCTGGGACGGTGAACCGCGGCCAGTGGGGGCCGCGATCG